>NC_083758.1:1045000-1065000 GCF_033458585.1 Syngnathus typhle
CTCGGAGGCCCGCCGGGAGCAGACGGGGGTCCGGAAGGTGAGGGGGTGAAGGACGGCGGTCGGGAGCAGACGGCCGTCCCCGGGAGGGGGTGTTCGTTCACGTGCGGACGCCGGGAGCAGGCGGCCGTCACGCAATTCTGCCAACCGTTCCCACCGGCCTGTGTTTAAGGAGGCGGCCGGTCCTCCACGAGAAGAATTCTGCCAAACGTTCCACCGGCCTGTGTTTAAGGAGGCGGCCGGTCCTCCCCGTCGTTCCGCCGGCTTGTGTTTAAGGAGGCGGCCGGTCCTCCACGAGAAGAATTCTGCCAAACGTTCCACCGGCCTGTGTTTAAGGAGGCGGCCGGTCCTCCCCGTCGTTCCGCCGGCTTGTGTTTAAGGAGGCGGCCGGTCCTCCACTATTCCTTCCTTGGATGGAAAGCATGTAGCACTTTGAAAATTTTCGAGCACTGTGACACTTTGAAAATTTTCGAGAGTTTTTGTACTTAGAAAATTTTTCGCTCTTGCACTTCCAGAGTGCTTTGCGGTAGCTCCTAGGTTCGCTGTCCGAGCATGTGAACACTTTTTGGGGGGGAACACATCGCTAGAGACACCAGCCGCCTGGTTCTCGGGGCCAAAACTTGTGTTCCCCACACTCGTTCTGACTATATTTTGCGATTTGGGGGTAAAGGTAATGAGTACAGTGACTAGGGGGACCAACTCATCGTACTCTGGCGCACCAACAGACCAAAGCTGGTACTGCACTTACCCCTGGTACCCCAACGCCTGGTACCTGACGGGCGAGAGGCTGATTTTGCGCAATTTGCGGCCGACCGAGGGAACCAGACAAAGCGGACACTTTACGGCGCAAGAGCCGTTGGCACTTAGAAATTTTTCGACAAAGTTGGCGCGAGCTCCAGAAGGAGAGGCTGATTTTTCGCTATTTGTGGCCGACCGAGGGAACCAGGCAAAGCGGACACTTTACGGCGCAAGAGCCGTTGGCACTTAGAAATTTTTTGACAAAGTTGGCGCGAGCTCCAGAAGGAGAGGCTGATTTTTCGCTATTTGTGGCCGACCGAGGGAACCAGGCAAAGCGGACACTTTACGGCGCAAGAGCCGTTGGCACTTAGAAAATATTCGCCAAAGTTGGCACGAGCTCCAGAAGGAGAGGCTGATTTTTCGCTATTTGTGGCCGACCGAGGGAACCAGACAAAGCGGACACATTACGGCGCAAGAGCCGTTGGCACTTAGAAAATATTCGCCAAAGTTGGCACGAGCTCCAGAAGGAGAGGCTGATTTTTCGCTATTTGTGGCCGACCGAGGGAACCAGACAAAGCGGACACATTACGGCGCAAGAGCCGTTGGCACTTGCGCGAGCTCCAGAAGGAGAGGCTGGTTTTCCGCTATTTGTGGCCGACCGAGGGAACCAGACAAAGCGGACACTTTACGGCGCAAGAGCCGTTGGCACTTAGAAAATATTCGCCAAAGTTGGCACGAGCTCCAGAAGGAGAGGCTGATTTTTCGCTATTTGTGGCCGACCGAGGGAACCAGACAAAGCGGACACATTACGGCGCAAGAGCCGTTGGCACTTGCGCGAGCTCCAGAAGGAGAGGCTGATTTTTCGCTATTTGTGGCCGACCGAGGGAACCAGACAAAGCGGACACTTTACGGCGCAAGAGCCGTTGGCACTTAGAAAATATTCGCCAAAGTTGGCGCGAGCTCCAGAAGGAGAGGCTGATTTTTCGCTATTTGTGGCCGACCGAGGGAACCAGGCAAAGCGGACACATTACGGCGCAAGAGCCGTTGGCACTTAGGCGAGCTTCAGAAGGAGAGGCTGATTTTTCGCCGTTTGTGGCCGACCGAGGGAACCAGGCAAAGCGGACACATTACGGCGCAAGAGCCGTTGGCACTTAGGCGAGCTCCAGAAGGAGAGGCTGATTTTTCGCTATTTGTGGCCGACCGAGGGAACCAGGCAAAGCGGACACATTACGGCGCAAGAGCCGTTGGCACTTAGGCGAGCTCCAGAAGGAGAGGCTGATTTTTCGCCGTTTGTGGCCGACCGAGGGAACCAGGCAAAGCGGACACATTACGGCGCAAGAGCCGTTGGCACTTAGGCGAGCTCCAGAAGGAGAGGCTGGTTTTTCGCTATTTGTGGCCGACCGAGGGAACCAGGCAAAGCGGACACATTACGGCGCAAGAGCCGTTGGCACTTAGAAAATATTCGCCAAAGTTGGCACGAGCTCCAGAAGGAGAGGCTGATTTTTCGCTATTTGTGGCCGACCGAGGGAACCAGGCAAAGCGGACACATTACGGCGCAAGAGCCGTTGGCACTTAGGCGAGCTCCAGAAGGAGAGGCTGATTTTTCGCCGTTCGTGGCCGACCGAGGGAACCAGGCAAAGCGGACACTTTACGGCGCAAGAGCCGTTGGCACTTAGAAAATATTCGCCAAAGTTGGCGCGAGCTCCAGAAGGAGAGGCTGATTTTTCGCTATTTGTGGCCGACCGAGGGAACCAGGCAAAGCGGACACATTACGGCGCAAGAGCCGTTGGCACTTAGGCGAGCTCCAGAAGGAGAGGCTGATTTTTCGCCGTTTGTGGCCGACCGAGGGAACCAGGCAAAGCGGACACATTACGGCGCAAGAGCCGTTGGCACTTAGGCGAGCTCCAGAAGGAGAGGCTGATTTTTCGCTATTTGTGGCCGACCGAGGGAACCAGGCAAAGCGGACACATTACGGCGCAAGAGCCGTTGGCACTTAGGCGAGCTCCAGAAGGAGAGGCTGATTTTTCGCCGTTTGTGGCCGACCGAGGGAACCAGGCAAAGCGGACACATTACGGCGCAAGAGCCGTTGGCACTTAGGCGAGCTCCAGAAGGAGAGGCTGGTTTTTCGCTATTTGTGGCCAACCGAGGGAACCAGGCAAAGCGGACACATTACGGCGCAAGAGCCGTTGGCACTTAGAAAATATTCGCCAAAGTTGGCACGAGCTCCAGAAGGAGAGGCTGATTTTTCGCTATTTGTGGCCGACCGAGGGAACCAGGCAAAGCGGACACATTACGGCGCAAGAGCCGTTGGCACTTAGGCGAGCTCCAGAAGGAGAGGCTGATTTTTCGCCGTTCGTGGCCGACCGAGGGAACCAGGCAAAGCGGACACTTTACGGCGCAAGAGCCGTTGGCACTTAGAAAATATTCGCCAAAGTAGGCGCGAGCTCCAGAAGGAGAGGCTGATTTTTCGCTATTTGTGGCCGACCGAGGGAACCAGGCAAAGCGGACACATTACGGCGCAAGAGCCGTTGGCACTTAGGCGAGCTCCAGAAGGAGAGGCTGATTTTTCGCCGTTTGTGGCCGACCGAGGGAACCAGGCAAAGCGGACACATTACGGCGCAAGAGCCGTTGGCACTTAGGCGAGCTCCAGAAGGAGAGGCTGATTTTTCGCTATTTGTGGCCGACCGAGGGAACCAGGCAAAGCGGACACATTACGGCGCAAGAGCCGTTGGCACTTAGGCGAGCTCCAGAAGGAGAGGCTGATTTTTCGCCGTTTGTGGCCGACCGAGGGAACCAGGCAAAGCGGACACATTACGGCGCAAGAGCCGTTGGCACTTAGGCGAGCTCCAGAAGGAGAGGCTGGTTTTTCGCTATTTGTGGCCGACCGAGGGAACCAGGCAAAGCGGACACATTACGGCGCAAGAGCCGTTGGCACTTAGAAAATATTCGCCAAAGTTGGCACGAGCTCCAGAAGGAGAGGCTGATTTTTCGCTATTTGTGGCCGACCGAGGGAACCAGGCAAAGCGGACACATTACGGCGCAAGAGCCGTTGGCACTTAGGCGAGCTCCAGAAGGAGAGGCTGATTTTTCGCCGTTCGTGGCCGACCGAGGGAACCAGGCAAAGCGGACACATTACGGCGCAAGAGCCGTTGGCACTTAGAAAATATTCGCCAAAGTTGGCACGAGCTCCAGAATGAGAGGCTGATTTTTCGCCGTTTGTGGCCGACCGAGGGAACCAGGCAAAGCGGACACATTACGGCGCAAGAGCCGTTGGCACTTAGGCGAGCTCCAGAAGGAGAGGCTGATTTTTTCGCTATTTGTGGCCGACCGAGGGAACCAGGCAAAGCGGACACATTACGGCGCAAGAGCCGTTGGCACTTAGAAAATATTCGCCAAAGTTGGCACGAGCTCCAGAATGAGAGGCTGATTTTTCGCCGTTTGTGGCCGACCGAGGGAACCAGACAAAGCGGACACATTACGGCGCAAGAGCCGTTGGCACTTAGGCGAGCTCCAGAAGGAGAGGCTGATTTTTTCGCTATTTGTGGCCGACCGAGGGAACCAGGCAAAGCGGACACATTACGGCGCAAGAGCCGTTGGCACTTAGAAAATATTCGCCAAAGTTGGCACGAGCTCCAGAATGAGAGGCTGATTTTTCGCCGTTTGTGGCCGACCGAGGGAACCAGACAAAGCGGACACATTACGGCGCAAGAGCCGTTGGCACTTAGGCGAGCTCCAGAAGGAGAGGCTGATTTTTCGCTATTTGTGGCCGACCGAGGGAACCAGGCAAAGCGGACACTTTACGGCGCAAGAGCCGTTGGCACTTAGAAAATATTCGCCAAAGTTGGCGCGAGCTCCAGAAGGAGAGGCTGATTTTTCGCCGTTTGTGGCCGACCGAGGGAACCAGACAAAGCGGACACATTACGGCGCAAGAGCCGTTGGCACTTAGGCGAGCTCCAGAAGGAGAGGCTGATTTTTCGCTATTTGTGGCCGACCGAGGGAACCAGGCAAAGCGGACACTTTACGGCGCAAGAGCCGTTGGCACTTAGAAAATATTCGCCAAAGTTGGCGCGAGCTCCAGAAGGAGAGGCTGATTTTTCGCCGTTTGTGGCCGACCGAGGGAACCAGACAAAGCGGACACATTACGGCGCAAGAGCCGTTGGCACTTAGAAAATATTCGCCAAAGTTGGCACGAGCTCCAGAATGAGAGGCTGATTTTTCGCCGTTTGTGGCCGACCGAGGGAACCAGGCAAAGCGGACACATTACGGCGCAAGAGCCGTTGGCACTTAGGCGAGCTCCAGAAGGAGAGGCTGATTTTTTCGCTATTTGTGGCCGACCGAGGGAACCAGGCAAAGCGGACACATTACGGTGCAAGAGCCGTTGGCACTTAGAAAATATTCGCCAAAGTTGGCACGAGCTCCAGAATGAGAGGCTGATTTTTCGCCGTTTGTGGCCGACCGAGGGAACCAGACAAAGCGGACACATTACGGCGCAAGAGCCGTTGGCACTTAGAAAATATTCGCCAAAGTTGGCGCGAGCTCCAGAAGGAGAGGCTGATTTTTCGCTGTTTGTGGCCGACCGAGGGAACCAGACAAAGCGGACACATTACGGCGCAAGAGCCGTTGGCACTTAGAAAATATTCGCCAAAGTTGGCGCGAGCTCCAGAAGGAGAGGCTGATTTTTCGCCGTTCGTGGCCGACCGAGGGAACCAGACAAAGCGGACACATTACGGCGCAAGAGCCGTTGGCACTTAGAAAATATTCGCCAAAGTTGGCGCGAGCTCCAGAAGGAGAGGCTGATTTTTCGCTGTTTGTGGCCGACCGAGGGAACCAGACAAAGCGGACACATTACGGCGCAAGAGCCGTTGGCACTTAGAAAATATTTGCCAAAGTTGGCGCGAGCTCCAGAAGGAGAGGCTGATTTTTCGCCATTCGTGGCCGACCGAGGGAACCAGACAAAGCGGACAGCTTGTGCGGCAGCCCACGCTGGCACTTAGAAAATATTCTGAAATTCTCACCGACTTCCGTGGTGGAGAGGCCGAATTTTTGCGATTCGGGTCCGAAAGGAGAACCGGCGCAATTCGGACAGCTTGTGCGGCAGCCCACGCTGGCACTTAGAAAATATTCTGAAATTCTCACCGACCTCCGTGGTGGAGAGGCCGAATTTTCGACATTCGGATCCGACCGGGGAACCGTCGCCACTCGGACAAGTTGTGCGGCAGCCCACGCTGGCACTTAGAAAATATTCTGAAATTCTCACCGACCTCCGTGGTGGAGAGGCCGAATTTTCGACATTCGGATCCGACCGGGGAACCGTCGCCACTCGGACAAGTTGTGCGGCAGCCCACGCTCGCACTTAGAAAATATTCTGAAATTCTCACCGACCTCCGTGGTGGAGAGGCCGAATTTTCGACATTCGTGGCCGACCGGGGAACCGTCGCCACTCGGACAACTTGTGCGGCAGCCCTCGGTGATTTTAGGACCGCTTTTTCACCCTCGCTGTCCGACCGGAGAACCGTCGTAGCTCGGACAGTTCGTGTGCCAGCATCCGCTGGCACTTAGAAAATTTTAAAAAAGAAAAAAATAGTCTTCTGCATATACGTTCTGACTATATTTTGCGATTAGGGGGTAAAGGTAATGAGTACAGTGACTAGGGGGACCAACTCATCGTACTCTGGCGCACCAACACGCCAAGGTTGGTACTGCACTTAGGCTGATTTTTGCGCTATTCGCGGCCGACCGGGGAACCAGCGCGGAGCGGACACATTACGGCGAATGAGCCGTTGGCACTTAGAAAATTTTTGAGCTTTTTTCGAACTTCCGTGAGGCTGATTTTGCGCTATTCGCGGCCGACCGGGGAACCAGCGCGGAGCGGACACATTACGGCGAATGAGCCGTTGGCACTTAGAAAATTTTTGAGCTTTTTTCGAACTTCCGTGAGGCTGATTTTGCGCTATTCGCGGCCGACCGGGGAACCAGCGCGGAGCGGACACATTACGGCGAATGAGCCGTTGGCACTTAGAAAATTTTTGAGCTTTTTTCGGACTTCCGTGTGGAGCTTTGGGGCCGTTCCGCCTAACTTTTTATGCCCGATTAGGCTTCCAGGGAGGCGGCTAAGCATTATTGACCAATCATGGAGCTTTTTTGGGACTTCCGTGTGGAGCTTTGGGGCCGTTCCGCCTAACTTTTTATGCCCGATTAGGCTTCCAGGGAGGCGGCTAAGCATTATTGACCAATCATGGAGCTTTTTTGGGACTTCCGTGTGGAGCTTTGGAGCCGTTCCGCCTAACTTTTTATGCCCGATTAGGCTTCCAGGGAGGCGGCTAAGCATTATTGACCAATCATGGAGCTTTTTTGGGACTTCCGTGTGGAGCTTTGGGGCCGTTCCGCCTAACTTTTTATGCCCGATTAGGCTTCCAGGGAGGCGGCTAAGCATTATTGACCAATCATGGAGCTTTTTTGGGACTTCCGTGTGGAGCTTTGGGGCCGTTCCGCCTAACTTTTTATGCCCGATTAGGCTTCCAGGGAGGCGGCTAAGCATTATTGACCAATCATGGAGCTTTTTTGGGACTTCCGTGTGGAGCTTTGGGGCCGTTCCGCCTAACTTTTTATGCCCGATTAGGCTTCCAGGGAGGCGGCTAAGCATTATTGACCAATCATGGAGCTTTTTTGGGACTTCCGTGTGGAGCTTTGGAGCCGTTCCGCCTAACTTTTTATGCCCGATTAGGCTTCCAGGGAGGCGGCTAAGCATTATTGACCAATCATGGAGCTTTTTTGGGACTTCCGTGTGGAGCTTTGGGGCCGTTCCGCCTAACTTTTTATGCCCGATTAGGCTTCCAGGGAGGCGGCTAAGCATTATTGACCAATCATGGAGCTTTTTTGGGACTTCCGTGTGGAGCTTTGGGGCCGTTCCGCCTAACTTTTTATGCCCGATTAGGCTTCCAGGGAGGCGGCTAAGCATTATTGACCAATCATGGAGCTTTTTTGGGACTTCCGTGTGGAGCTTTGGGGCCGTTCCGCCTAACTTTTTATGCCCGATTAGGCTTCCAGGGAGGCGGCTAAGCATTATTGACCAATCATGGAGCTTTTTTGGGACTTCCGTGTGGAGCTTTGGGGCCGTTCCGCCTAACTTTTTATGCCCGATTAGGCTTCCAGGGAGGCGGCTAAGCATTATTGACCAATCATGGAGCTTTTTTGGGACTTCCGTGTGGAGCTTTGGAGCCGTTCCGCCTAACTTTTTATGCCCGATTAGGCTTCCAGGGAGGCGGCTAAGCATTATTGACCAATCATGGAGCTTTTTTGGGACTTCCGTGTGGAGCTTTGGGGCCGTTCCGCCTAACTTTTTATGCCCGATTAGGCTTCCAGGGAGGCGGCTAAGCATTATTGACCAATCATGGAGCTTTTTTGGGACTTCCGTGTGGAGCTTTGGGGCCGTTCCGCCTAACTTTTTATGCCCGATTAGGCTTCCAGGGAGGCGGCTAAGCATTATTGACCAATCATGGAGCTTTTTTGGGACTTCCGTGTGGAGCTTTGGGGCCGTTCCGCCTAACTTTTTATGCCCGATTAGGCTTCCAGGGAGGCGGCTAAGCATTATTGACCAATCATGGAGCTTTTTTGGGACTTCCGTGTGGAGCTTTGGAGCCGTTCCGCCTAACTTTTTATGCCCGATTAGGCTTCCAGGGAGGCGGCTAAGCATTATTGACCAATCATGGAGCTTTTTTGGGACTTCCGTGTGGAGCTTTGGGGCCGTTCCGCCTAACTTTTTATGCCCGATTAGGCTTCCAGGGAGGCGGCTAAGCATTATTGACCAATCATGGAGCTTTTTTGGGACTTCCGTGTGGAGCTTTGGGGCCGTTCCGCCTAACTTTTTATGCCCGATTAGGCTTCCAGGGAGGCGGCTAAGCATTATTGACCAATCATGGAGCTTTTTTGGGACTTCCGTGTGGAGCTTTGGGGCCGTTCCGCCTAGCTTTTTATGCCCGATTAGGCTTCCAGGGAGGCGGCTAAGCATTATTGACCAATCATGGAGCTTTTTTGGGACTTCCGTGTGGAGTTTTGGGGCCGTTCCGCCTAACTTTTTATGCCCGATTAGGCTTCCAGGGAGGCGGCTAAGCATTATTGACCAATCATGGAGCTTTTTTGGGACTTCCGTGTGGAGCTTTGGGGCCGTTCCGCCTAGCTTTTTATGCCCGATTAGGCTTCCAGGGAGGCGGCTAAGCATTATTGACCAATCATGGAGCTTTTTTGGGACTTCCGTGTGGAGCTTTGGGGCCGTTCCGCCTAACTTTTTATGCCCGATTGGGCTTCCAGGGACGCGGCTAAGCATTTTTGACCAATCATGGAGCTTTTTTGGGACTTCCAGCCGGTGCTTTGGGGGCCTTCCCCCTCACTTTCTACGCCCGATTGGGCTTCCAGGGACGCGGCTAAGCATTTTTAACAGAAATGGAGCTTTTTGAGGACCTCCACACGGAGCTCCAGGGCCGGTCCGCCTCACTTTTTACGCCCGATTACGCTTCCAGGGACGCGGCTAAGCATTTTTGACCAATCATGGAGCTTTTTTGGGACTTCCAGCCGGTGCTTTGGGGGCCTTCCCCCTCACTTTCTACGCCCGATTGGGCTTCCAGGGACGCGGCTAAGCATTTTTAACAGAAATGGAGCTTTTTGAGGACCTCCACACGGAGCTCCAGGGCCGGTCCGCCTCACTTTTTACGCCCGATTACGCTTCCAGGGACGCGGCTAAGCATTTTTAACACGTTATGGAGCTTTTTGAGGACCTCCACACGGAGCTCCAGGGCCGGTCCGCCTCACTTTTTACGCCCGATTAGATTTGCATAATAATTTGGAACACGGTGCCGTGTTCCAAATTATTATGCGGGCTGGTGCTTGGGGCTGGCGTCCGCCTATAGTGGTTTAATTTCGGGAGGAAGATTCATTTTCGTCCCAAGCCCGCCGCTGGAGAAAATCTTAGGTACCAGGAGTGGATTTTTTTTGTCCACTCAGGAGGGGGACGTTGACTGGTTCGGTGTCCGGGGGAAAGTGCTCTTTTCTCGGCCAGGAGAAAGATGAGACTCCGAGCCCGCCGCTGGAGAAAATTTTAGGTACCAGGAGCGGATTTTTTTTTCTCCAGGGGCGTTCCGCCTAACATTTTACGCCCGATTACGCTTCCAGGGACGCGGCTAAGCATTTTTAACACGTTATGGAGCTTTTTGAGGACCTCCACACGGAGCTCCAGGGCCGGTCCGCCTCACTTTTTACGCCCGATTACGCTTCCAGGGACGCGGCTAAGCATTTTTGACCAATCATGGAGCTTTTTTGGGACTTCCAGCCGGTGCTTTGGGGGCCTTCCCCCTCACTTTCTACGCCCGATTGGGCTTCCAGGGACGCGGCTAAGCATTTTTAACAGAAATGGAGCTTTTTGCGGAGCTCCAGCCGGTGCCACCGGCAGGCCGTGCACGCGGACGAGATGACCGAAAAAAGCTCCAGGAGAGCGGATGGACGCTTTTTAAGCACCGAGGCGGAGATCGCCTTTTTATGCCCATCATTCCACCTAATTCGGACCAAGGCGGAAGTAATCTGGGGAGAGGACGCTGGCGCTGCTTGTTCGCCGCTTCTCCACCAGAATTAGTTTAGTTTTAGTGTTTTTATTTATTTATTTTTTAGCCATTATTAAGTTTAGTTTTTAGCTTCTAGTTTTAGTGTGCAGTGCGCCTGGACCGCGGCGAACCTCCACAGAGCCGGCTACCTACTACGGCGCGCCCACCCCACCACCCCCCCGCCAAGGCATCCTGGCTAGGCTAGCCAATGGCTAACACTCAAGTTCAGTGTTCTCCAACCGGCACTATATTAACTTACTCCATCCCCCGCTTGCTGGAGCTGAGTAATCACACCATTCCAGGGTGTGTCTCAGTCATCAAACAACTTGGACTTCTCCGCAGACCACGTTACATCCACAGAAGCACCCGTCGTAACTTTGTTTTCTCCCAACCCGTCCATAACAGTGTACCATCCATCTGCTCCTCCTGCGCCCGACACCCCGTCGCAAGTAAAACACGTCATCAGATACCTGGCGCACTTGGAACTTATCTTAGCAAGCATGCGGGGCTGCAGTACTCCAGGTGGCCTGGAAAACATGGTGCGGACTATACTCCTACACGGAGCGGACTCCGACACAAGACGGACACCGGGTCGCCGGGAAAACACGGAGTGTTAATTTCTTCAGTACGGAACGGACAGCAACACGGAGTGGATCTTACTCCAACCCAGAGTGGACTGCACTGCATGCGGCACAGAAAACGTGGAGTGGATTTCTCTCTACTTCGCCCCCTACCTAAACACAGCCCCACAGCCACAATCAAAATGGATCTCCTCAACATCCAAGCACTCACCCGTAAATCATCATTTATTCACGACCTCATCCTGGACAAAGGCCTAGACATAATGTGCCTGACTGAGACCTGGCAACCACCTGATGTCTATCAATCCCTCAATGAAGCCTGTCCCTCTGGTTATAGATACATAACTAAACCTCGCAGCATTGGCCGTGGCGGTGGCCTGGCTGTACTCCACCGTCTTGATCTAGAGCTGTCCCCCCTCCCTCTACCTGATCACTCCTCATTCGAATCCCTTGCATTCAAATGTAAACCTCCATATCCCATCACAGTTTTACTTATTTACCGCCCTCCTAAACCAAACTCCTCTTTCATTCCAGAACTACACGATCTACTCACTACCCTCTGTACCTCCACTTCCTCTAATCTAATCATACTGGGTGATGTTAACGTCCACGTCGACACCCCCTCCAGCCCCCCTGCCTCTGACCTGTTGCAACTATTGGACTGTTTACACCTCACCCAATATGTAAATGTCCCCACACATGACAAAGGGCATACACTTGACCTTGTCATCTCCTCATCGGCAATAAGCAACCTGCAAGTTCTCGAGGTCGGTGTGTCTGACCACAAACTTATTCAAATGGAACTTCCTTTCCCACGCCCCCACTCCAAACCCAAGCGGCAAATCTCATTCAGAAATTTCAAAAACATCAATCAAGACACTATAGCACAGGACCTCCAGTTTCTCTCCTCCTCCTCTGCAACCTTTACATCAGTCAGCAAGGCAGTGGACTATTACAATAACTCTTTGGCCAAACTTCTAAGTATCCATGCCCCCCAAAAAACCAAAACAGTCACTTTTTCACACTCAGCCCCCTGGTACACCAGTGAGCTGCGTCTGTTGAAGTCAACTGGGCGCATCCTGGAGCGTCGTCTTAAAGCCTCAGGACTGACCGTGCACAAACAGGCCTACAAAGAACACCAGA
The DNA here is from genome assembly GCF_033458585.1 of Syngnathus typhle. Classification (NCBI taxonomy): domain Eukaryota; kingdom Metazoa; phylum Chordata; class Actinopteri; order Syngnathiformes; family Syngnathidae; genus Syngnathus; species Syngnathus typhle. The sequence goes on from NC_083758.1 coordinate 1,057,050, forward strand.
AGGCCTACTCAAAAGCCCTTGGGACTGCACGTGCTCAGTTCTATTCCAATATCATAAACAATACCCCTGGAAACTCAAAACAACTCTTTTCAACCATTAACCACTTTCTCAAACCACCTCACACCACTCCAACAGAATCCTCAGAGGTAGTGTCCAATAACTTTATGACCTTTTTTACCGCTAAGGTTAACAACATCCGCACCCAGCTCCTCTCCTCTTCTGGCCCCACCACTTCACCTCCTCCCCCCTTCCTTCCACCCGGGACAGTCCAGCCTCTCCGCTGCTTCTCTCCTATCTTGCAGTCGGAGGTAGAGGACATCATCAAAAAGATGAAACCCTCCACATGTGCCCTGGACCCTTTCCCCACAGCCCTCATTAAACAACAAACCTCAGCCATTAGTCCCCTAATAACCAATGTCATCAACCTCTCACTCCAGTCTGGCTCTGTACCCCCTGCACTGAAGACTGCCATTATTAACCCCCTGCTCAAAAAACCCTCACTTGACCCGGACAACCTTGCCAACTACAGACCAATATCTAAACTCCCGTTCCTCTCCAAGGTTCTGGAAAAAGTGGTAGCTGCCCAACTTCACACTCATCTTACCCGCAATAACATCGCTGAGAAATTTCAATCCGGGTTCCGCTCTGGCCACAGCACTGAAACAGCACTTGTTAGGGTCACCAACGACCTTCTCATGGCTGCCGATGCAGGCTCCCCGTCACTTCTCATCCTGCTGGATCTGTCCGCTGCATTTGACACTGTCCACCACAATATCCTCCTTAACCAGCTTCACTCCACTGGATTCTCTGGCACTGCTCTAACCTGGCTTCAGTCCTACCTCTCAAACCGGACCGAGTACGTTTCCCTGGGGGGAAAAAAATCCGACACTCACACTGTCACCTCCGGTGTCCCCCAGGGATCTGTACTCGGTCCTACCCTCTTCACTCTCTACATACTACCCCTCGGCAATATAATCAGGAAGTTCGGCATCTCATTTCATTGTTATGCGGACGACACCCAGCTATACCTCAAACTTGACCCCCCGCCCTCCATAACCCAGCCTTCTCCATCTCCCTCATCCATCCTCTCCCTGTGTCTGGAGGAGATAAAGGCGTGGATGAATCTCAGCTTCCTGCAAGTTAACAGTGACAAAACCCAAGCCATATTAATTGGCACTCCCCATCAGATCCACACCTGCCCAATAACAAGCATCTTATTCGCCGGTCTCACTATTCCCCTCTCAGCCACTGTCACCAACCTGGGTGTGAAACTGGACCCTCAACTCAACCTTGAGTCACACATAAAACACATCTGCAAAACCTCTTTCTTCCACCTCAGAAATATCTCCAAACTCCGCCCCACACTTACCCTGACGGATGCTGAGAAACTTGTCCACGCCTTTGTCTCCTCAAGGATAGACTATTGTAACGCACTCCTCATCGGGATCCCTAGCAAGAGCCTCCAGAGGCTTCAGTACATTCAAAACAGCGCTGCTAGGATCCTGATGGGGGTGCGGAAAAGCAATCACATCACACCCATCCTCCGTTCTCTGCACTGGCTCCCCATCAAATTCCGAATTGATTATAAGATCGCCCTCCTCACTCACCATTGTATCCTTGGACATGCTCCCCCATACCTCAAAGAACTCCTTGCCCCAAAACCTGCCACCCGAAGCCTCCGCTCATCCAATTCTCACCTTCTCCACGTTCCTAAAACCAAGCTGCGCACCATGGGCGACCGAGCCTTCTGCTATACAGCCCCTACACTGTGGAACTCCCTCCCCGACCACCTAAGAGCACCCCAATCCACTGACACTTTCAAAACTGGACTTAAAACTCACCTCTTTACCTTAGCATTTCCGTAATTTTTCTCATATCTTGGTTGTCGTCCAGTTGTTCTAAACTTGTCCTTGTTTTGTTTTCTTGTTTTTTATCTGCCATGTAGCACTTTGAGATTCCCCCAAATGTAAAGTGCGTTATAAATATAATTTATTATTATTATTATTATTATTATTATCGCGGAGCTTTAATAGACTTCCAGCGGGCCCAAAGCGGCCAGGCAGACGGCGCAGCGCGACCTGGTACCTCGCACGGGACGCATCGCCCCCCCCGCGCACAGTTCCAGGGGGCCGGGATGACGTTTCAAAGCTGCCGCTGCAGCTGCGGCGGGGAGTGGCCTCCCTCCGGTGGACACGACGAGTAAATGACACCGGCCGCTGACGCAAACCCACGCCGGGCAGGAGAGCTCGGAAGGCGGCTAAGATTTCAAGGAAGGACCCCCCCCCCTGCGCAGACCTCCACTAGGCCGGGATGACTGTTCAGCTGCGGCGGGGAGTGGCCTCCCTCCGGTCGGCACGACGAGTAAATGACAGCGGCCGCTGACGCAAACCCACGCCGGGCAGGAGAGCTCGGAAGGCGGCTAAGATTTCAAGGAAGACCCCCCCCTGCGCAGACCTCCACTAGGCCGGGATGACTTTTCAAAGCTGCCTCTGCAGCTGCGGCGGGGAGTTGCCTCCCTCCGGTGGACACGACGAGTAAATACACCAGCACTTGCTCTTAGATTTGTTTCTTTTTTCTTTCTTTTAGCTTCCATAATGTTACCGGGCGCTGACGCAAACCCACGCCGGACAGGAGAGCTCGGAAGGCGGCTAAGATTTCAAGGAAGACCCCCCCTGCGCAGACCTCCACTAGGCCGGGATGACTGTTCAGCTGCGGCGGGGAGTGGCCTCCCTCCGGTCGGCACGACGAGTAAATGACACCGGCCGCTGACGCAAACCCACGCCGGACAGGAGAGCTCGGAAGGCGGCTAAGATTTCAAGGAAGACCCCCCCTGCGCAGACCTCCACTAGGCCGGGATGACTGTTCAGCTGTGGCGGGGAGTGGCCTCCCTCCGGTCGGCACGACGAGTAAATGACACCGGCCGCTGACGCAAACCCACGCCGGACAGGAGAGCTCGGAAGGCGGCTAAGATTTCAAGGAAGACCCCCCCTGCGCAGACCTCCACTAGGCCGGGATGACTGTTCAGCTGTGGCGGGGAGTGGCCTCCCTCCGGTCGGCACGACGAGTAAATGACACCGGCCGCTGACGCAAACCCACGCCGGACAGGAGAGCTCGGAAGGCGGCTAAGATTTCAAGGAAGACCCCCCCTGCGCAGACCTCCACTAGGCCGGGATGACTGTTCAGCTGTGGCGGGGAGTGGCCTCCCTCCGGTCGGCACGACGAGTAAATGACACCGGCCGCTGACGCAAACCCACGCCGGACAGGAGAGCTCGGAAGGCGGCTAAGATTTCAAGGAAGACCCCCCCTGCGCAGACCTCCACTAGGCCGGGATGACTGTTCAGCTGTGGCGGGGAGTGGCCTCCCTCCGGTCGGCACGACGAGTAAATGACACCGGCCGCTGACGCAAACCCACGCCGGACAGGAGAGCTCGGAAGGCGGCTAAGATTTCAAGGAAGACCCCCCCTGCGCAGACCTCCACTAGGCCGGGATGACTGTTCAGCTGTGGCGGGGAGTGGCCTCCCTCCGGTCGGCACGACGAGTAAATGACACCGGCCGCTGACGCAAACCCACGCCGGACAGGAGAGCTCGGAAGGCGGCTAAGATTTCAAGGAAGACCCCCCCTGCGCAGACCTCCACTAGGCCGGGATGACTGTTCAGCTGTGGCGGGGAGTGGCCTCCCTCCGGTCGGCACGACGAGTAAATGACACCGGCCGCTGACGCAAACCCACGCCGGACAGGAGAGCTCGGAAGGCGGCTAAGATTTCAAGGAAGACCCCCCCTGCGCAGACCTCCACTAGGCCGGGATGACTGTTCAGCTGTGGCGGGGAGTGGCCTCCCTCCGGTCGGCACGACGAGTAAATGACACCGGCCGCTGACGCAAACCCACGCCGGACAGGAGAGCTCGGAAGGCGGCTAAGATTTCAAGGAAGACCCCCCCTGCGCAGACCTCCACTAGGCCGGGATGACTGTTCAGCTGTGGCGGGGAGTGGCCTCCCTCCGGTCGGCACGACGAGTAAATGACACCGGCCGCTGACGCAAACCCACGCCGGACAGGAGAGCTCGGAAGGCGGCTAAGATTTCAAGGAAGACCCCCCCTGCGCAGACCTCCACTAGGCCGGGATGACTGTTCAGCTGTGGCGGGGAGTGGCCTCCCTCCGGTCGGCACGACGAGTAAATGACACCAGCACTTGCTCTTAGATTTGTTTCTTTTTTCTTTCTTTTAGCTTCCATAATGTTACCGGCCGCTGACGCAAACCCACGCCGGGCAGGAGAGCTCAAAAGCCGGGTAACATTTCAAGGAACGAACCACCGCGGAGCCAAAGAGGGGGCGCGGACGCGAAACTCACGCCGGGCAGGAGAGCTTGAAAGCCGGGTAACATTTCAAGGAACCACCGCTGACTATTTTGGGAAAATCTGAGATAAATATCACTTGCATAATAATTTGGAACACGGTCCCGTGTTCCAAATTATTATGCAAAATGTATTTAGACACCAGCAATCGCACTTAGATTTGTTTCTTTTTTCTTTCTTTTAGCTTCCATAATGTTACCGGGCGCTGACGCAAACCCACGCCGGGCAGGAGAGCTCAAAAGCCGGGTAACATTTCAAGGAAGCTATTTAGGAAAATCTGAGATAAATATCATTTGCATAATAATTTGGAACACGGTCCCGTGTTCCAAATTATTATGCAAAATGTATTTAAGTGTCATAAAGATTACATTTTTTGTTTTTCAAGTACTGAAATCACCCTCAGTCATGGTACAGTCCATGGTAGTCTGCCAGGTGAGCGCAATTGTAGTAATTAACAAGTCTATTTAAGTTCCGCGTTTTTAAGCGTTCGGCCATTTCGTTCAACCATGGGGAGGAAAAAGGATCTCTCTGCTGTCGAGAAGCGTGAAATCGTTCGATGCCTTGGACAAGGTATGCAGACATTCGATATTGCACGAAAGCTTAAGCGCGACCATCGAACTTTGAAGAAATTCGTCGCTGATTCGGAGCACACGCGTGTTCGTGCAGACAAAGGCACACCGAGAAAGATTTCTGCAAGACAAAAACGTCGAATCAAGAGGGTGGCTGCTAGCATGCCGCTACGTACTAGCAAACAAATATTCGACGCCGCACGTGCCAGTCAAGTCCCACGAACGTCGAGGTGCAGGATCCTACAGAGCCTCGCAGTTATGCGGAAACCCTCCATTCGGCCACCCCTCAACAACGCGAACAAGCAGAAACGGCTGCAGTGGGCCCAGGATTACATGAAGACTAATTTTCAGACAGTCCTGTTCACTGATGAGTGTCGTGCAACACTCGACGGTCCAGGTAGGTGTAGAAATTTAGAATAATTGTCAATTTCTGTCTATGTGAAGCCCTTTGAGACTGCTTGTGATTTAGGGCTATACAAATAAACTTGATTTGACTTGACTTTACAGATGGATGGAGTCGTGGATGGTTGGTGGACGGCCACGATAGCCCAACAAGGCTGCGGCGTCAGCAAGGAGGTGGCGGAGTCATGTTTTGGGCCGGAATCATGGGGAGAGAGCTGCTTGGCCCCTTTAGGGTCCCTGAAGGCGTGAAAATGACGTCTGTAACGTATGTGGAGTTTCTGAGTGACCACTTTCGTCCATGGTACAACAGGAAGAACCGTGCTTTCCGGAGCAAAATCATCTTCATGCACGACAATGCACCATCTCATGCTGCAAGAAATACTTCAGCAGCTTTGGCTAATATGGGACTGAAAGGGGAGAAGCTGATGGTGTGGCCACCATCCTCCCCTGACCTCAATCCTATTGAAAACTTTTGGAGCATCGTCAAGCAGAAGATCTACGAGGGTGGGAGGCAGTTCACTTCCAAACAGCAGCTCTGGGAGGCTATTCTGAAATCCTGCAAAGACATTCAACCAGAAACTGTCCAAAATCTCACAAGGTCAATGGATGCAAGGATTGTGAAGCTGCTGTTAAATAAAGGCTCCTATGTTAAAATGTAACTTGTTTGTTTTTGATTGAAAAATCCGCCGGCCAAAGAGGGGGCGCGGACGCGAAACTCACGCCGGGCAGGAGAGCTCAAAAGCCGGGTAACATTTCAAGGAACCACCGCGGAGCCAAAGAGGGGGCGCGGACGCGAAACTCACGCCGGGCAGGAGAGCTTGAAAGCCGGGTAACATTTCAAGGAACCACCGCTGACTATTTTGGGAAAATCTGAGATAAATATCACTTGCATAATAATTTGGAACACGGTGAAAAGCCGGGTAACATTTCAAGGAACCACCGCGGAGCCAAAGAGGGGGCGCGGACGCGAAACTCACGCCGGGCAGGAGAGCTTGAAAGCCGGGTAACATTTCAAGGAACCACCGCTGACTATTTTGGGAAAATCTGAGATAAATATCACTTGCATAATAATTTGGAACACGGTGTGTGTGTGCGATTGCTGGTGTATTTACTCGTCGTGTCCACCGGAGGATGGCAACTCCCCGCCGCAGCGGCAGCGGCAGCGCTTAAATGTCTTCCCGGCCGCCTGGAACTCTGCACGGGGCGTGTTTCGTACCAGATCGCGCTGCGCCGTCAGCCGAGCCGCGCGCGGTCCGCTGGAAGTCTACACCCTGTTCCAAATTATTATGCAAATCGTATTTAAGTGTCAGAAAGATTAAATTTTTTGTTTTTCAATTAAACTCATGGACGGTATTCCGTGTGAGGGCTCTTTGGATAACTGAGATCAATTTCAGACACCGGTGATGATTACCGGCCAGTTGAGCCCACATTAAGGAGAAACTACTCAAGAATGGCGTTCCACATTATTAAGCAGATGATTTGAAGTTCGCTTTGAGCAGTGGCGGACGCCAACCCACGACCGGTGGGAGAGCTCGGAGGGCGGATGGGCTTTCAAGGAAGCCCCCCAGGCCGGTCCCACTCGCACTTAGAATTTTTTTTTTTTTTTTTGGCTTCCATAATGTACCGGGCGCGGACGCGAAACCCACGCCGGGCAGGAGAGCTCGAAAGGCGGATAAGCATTCAAGGAAGCACCGTCTGGAGCTTCAGAGCCGTTCCGCCTAACATTTTACGCCCGATTGGGGTTCCAGGGAGGCGGGTAAGCATTTTTAACCAACCATGGAGCTTTTCTCGGACTTCCGTCTGGAGCTTCAGAGCCGTTCCGCCTAACATTTTACGCCCGATTGGGGTTCCAGGGAGGCGGGTAAGCATTTTTAACCAACCATGGAGCTTTTCTCGGACTTCCGTCTGGAGCTTCAGAGCCGTTCCGCCTGACTTTTAACGTAGAGTACCGGGCGCAAACCACTAACTCAAGCCCGGCATGGCAGCTCGAAAGGCGGCTAAGCATTCAAGGAAGCGACGCCGGCCGGTCCGCGGGCCAAATAGGGTCCAGTAAAGTACCGGGCGCAAACCACTAACTCAAGCCCGGCATGGCAGCTCGAAAGGCGGCTAAGCATTCAAGGAAGCGACGCCGGCCGGTCCGCGGGCCAAATAGGGTCCAGTAAAGTACCGGGCGCAAACCACTAACTCAAGCCCGGCATGGCAGCTCGAAAGGCGGCTAAGCATTCAAGGAAGCGACGCCGGCCGGTCCGCGGGCCAAATAGGGTCCAGTAAAGTACCGGGCGCAAACCACTAACTCAAGCCCGGCATGGCAGCTCGAAAGGCGGCTAAGCATTCAAGGAAGCGACGCCGGCCGGTCCGCGGGCCAAATAGGGTCCAGTAAAGTACCGGGCGCAAACCACTAACTCAAGCCCGGCATGGCAGCTCGAAAGGCGGCTAAGCATTCAAGGAAGCGACGCCGGCCGGTCCGCGGGCCAAATAGGGTCCAGTAAAGTACCGGGCGCGGCCACTAACGCCTTGTGGCGGTCGCCTTGTGGCGGTCGGGGGGTGGCGGTCGGGGCTGGCGCTTGGGGCCGGTGGCGGTCGCCTTGTGGCGGTCGCCTTGTGGCGGTCGGGGGGTGGCGGTCGGGGCT
>NC_083758.1:1070000-1072500 GCF_033458585.1 Syngnathus typhle
ACCGTGGCACTTACCCGGCTGGACCGCCAGTCCCGTCAGCTGGCAAAAGACATCCAGGATCACCAAGTTCTTCTTCATTCCTTCCTCCGAGCCACTCAACAGGACTAAATCATCCGCAAAGGCCAGCGCGGCAATTCGGCGGTTGCCCCAGACCAGGTGACTTCCTTCGCGTTCGAGGCTATGGATGAGAGGATCCATAGCGAGGTTGAAAAGCAGTGGGGACATTGGATCGCCTTGCTTAACACCAACCTTCATGGAGATGGGTTCGGAGTAGGCGCCTCCGCAACCCACTCTGGTCGAGCAGCCCACATACGAGTGACGGATCACCTCGATTACACGTCTGTCTACGCCCAAGCTTCCCAGCACACACAGGACATGGTCATGGGAAACCGAGTCGAAAGCCTTCGCAAAATCAATGAACACGACTGCCAGCGGCACGCCAGCCGACCTCGAATGCCCCATGATCCGGTCAAGAATCATGAGGTTCTCCTCGCAACCACTCGCGCCGGCGACGAAACCGCGCTGCCGGGGGCTAACAGGACAGGCACGCGCCAGCCTCATCGCCATTATCCGCCCAAACAACCTCAGCACGACTGACCCGATAGTCACAGGCCTCCAGCCTGCCACATCACCCAGCTCTGTAGGGTCAGCCGATTTGGGTAACAACCGCGTCTTGCACTCCTTGAAGACCTGGGGAACGACTCCACGCACCATCCATGTCGTAAACAGCCTCGCCAGTTGCGTACCGTCCGGGTCCCAGCCAAGAAGAGCCTGCTTCTTGATCCCGTCTGGGCCCGGTGCAGAGCAATTCCTCATCTTAGCCAAGTTAGATACAACTTCCGGCCCCAGGATCGGGTGCTAGAATGGTTCGTTGTTCGCGGTCAGTCCCACCTCGAAGCCCTCTAGTCCATAAAACGGCTTGACCGTTTCCCACTTATCCCTGAAGTGCCTATCCACCAACTCCAGCGGCAAATCACACCTAAGGGGCGTCAGATCATCTAAGATCCGCCGTGCCAGCCCCTTTCTCGCCTCAGAATAGCCGCGCTGCTGGTGGTAGAACACTCTCCTACGTTGGACGAGCCGCCTCGCCCAACCCGTCTTCCATTGGTCTCGAGGTCTGGACCTCGCGGACTTTGTCGGCCACACTACCTTACCCCCCAGGGCTTTCATGAGATCCAAAGCAGAGGACTCGATCAGGCTAGGCTCCCGACCTGCTTTCTTGACTAAGGCAGCGGTGGCCCGATGCTCCTCATCCCCCGCCAGCAGCTCTTCCAGAACTCTATCCTCCACCAGATCTGGAAGCGACGGGGGACAGGTCCATTTCTGGGGCGTCGCCCTGGCAGCCAGGGCTCGCCAACGCACACCAGACGCACCGCCTGCCGCACGACCGCGCAGGGACCCCCACTTCCACCTCACCTGCTCTCCGGACTTGCCGGTACCCAACATCCGTGCCACCATCACGTTCTCATGCCTATGGTTCTTGTATTTCTCCATAAGCCCCACCATCCGAGCCTCCTCCTCCACGCTCCACCTCCTTTCCCTCTTAGGACCCTTACTAGCCTGGCTCCGCTCTTTACGAGCCGTGAACCACTCCGCTGCATGGGCCTGCCGCTTATGCTGAGACGCTCCAACAGCCGTCCGAAAACGGCGCCCACAGTGATCGCAAGCGATTCCCTGTTCGACATCCACCATGCGCACGCCCCGACATTTCGAGACATGGCACCGAATTGCATGACTGTTCTCCCCCCGCCTTTCGCACTTACGACAGCCGTACACGATGGAGACACCCGCATGCCGGGAAGCGCAATGCAACCCAAACCTGCGCATACCAACCACACGCGCCCCACACAGTAGGCAGTCCATGGACTCTCGAGGCAGATGCACCAAGACCTGGTCCGGAGGCCTCGGATCCTTCTTACGCCGCTTTCTAGACGGGCCCTCTCCCGCCTCTTCCTCCACACCATCACGGAGAGCAGGCTGCAATGCTAACACGACCCCCGCCACCCCAACTCTCATACCAGCGGCGACGGAGGCCATTGATTCAGACACCACTGAGGAGTTCTCAAGAGCTTCGCCAGCCAGGGTCCACCCGCTCCCTCGGCCCGACTGACTGTGGCTCTGATCCTGCGCCTCTGTCTGTACGGACTTCCTAACCAAGGAGTTTTCGCAACCATGGCCCGTAGAAGTGACTACAAGCCGTTTGGGGACCCCAAGCAATGCCTCCGGTGGTTGGTCCCCATGGCCCCCGGAGAGGTTGATTCGTTGTCCGCACACGTGCCCAACCTCAAGCACGTCACGGGGAGGTCGCTCGAGCAGCAGCAGCCCCTCTCCGAGCTGCGCCTCAGCCAATTTTGATCCCCCAGGTCAGCTATCCTGGGTCGTTGTCCGTAAGCTAACAGACATGCTTACGGCCTCACTACCGTGAGAGCACACGGGAGAACAAAGTTCCCCGATACTATAGAGCTATACATCGAGATCCACTCCGAGCAGCCGTCCGCTA
>NC_083758.1:1082500-1107500 GCF_033458585.1 Syngnathus typhle
GGCGGCCGTCACGCAATTCTGCCAACCGTTCCCACCGGCCTGTGTTTAAGGAGGCGGCCGGTCCTCCACGAGAAGAATTCTGCCAAACGTTCCACCGGCCTGTGTTTAAGGAGGCGGCCGGTCCTCCCCGTCGTTCCGCCGGCTTGTGTTTAAGGAGGCGGCCGGTCCTCCACGAGAAGAATTCTGCCAAACGTTCCACCGGCCTGTGTTTAAGGAGGCGGCCGGTCCTCCCCGTCGTTCCGCCGGCTTGTGTTTAAGGAGGCGGCCGGTCCTCCACTATTCCTTCCTTGGATGGAAAGCATGTAGCACTTTGAAAATTTTCGAGCACTGTGACACTTTGAAAATTTTCGAGAGTTTTTGTACTTAGAAAATTTTTCGCTCTTGCACTTCCAGAGTGCTTTGCGGTAGCTCCTAGGTTCGCTGTCCGAGCATGTGAACACTTTTTGGGGGGGAACACATCGCTAGAGACACCAGCCGCCTGGTTCTCGGGGCCAAAACTTGTGTTCCCCACACTCGTTCTGACTATATTTTGCGATTTGGGGGTAAAGGTAATGAGTACAGTGACTAGGGGGACCAACTCATCGTACTCTGGCGCACCAACAGACCAAAGCTGGTACTGCACTTACCCCTGGTACCCCAACGCCTGGTACCTGACGGGCGAGAGGCTGATTTTTCGCTATTTGCGGCCGACCGAGGGAACCAGACAAAGCGGACACTTTACGGCGCAAGAGCCGTTGGCACTTAGAAATTTTTCGACAAAGTTGGCGCGAGCTCCAGAAGGAGAGGCTGATTTTTCGCTATTTGTGGCCGACCGAGGGAACCAGGCAAAGCGGACACTTTACGGCGCAAGAGCCGTTGGCACTTAGAAATTTTTTGACAAAGTTGGCGCGAGCTCCAGAAGGAGAGGCTGATTTTTCGCTATTTGTGGCCGACCGAGGGAACCAGGCAAAGCGGACACATTACGGCGCAAGAGCCGTTGGCACTTAGAAAATATTCGCCAAAGTTGGCACGAGCTCCAGAAGGAGAGGCTGATTTTTCGCTATTTGTGGCCGACCGAGGGAACCAGACAAAGCGGACACATTACGGCGCAAGAGCCGTTGGCACTTAGAAAATATTCGCCAAAGTTGGCACGAGCTCCAGAAGGAGAGGCTGATTTTTCGCTATTTGTGGCCGACCGAGGGAACCAGACAAAGCGGACACATTACGGCGCAAGAGCCGTTGGCACTTGCGCGAGCTCCAGAAGGAGAGGCTGATTTTTCGCTATTTGTGGCCGACCGAAGGAACCAGACAAAGCGGACACTTTACGGCGCAAGAGCCGTTGGCACTTAGAAAATATTCGCCAAAGTTGGCACGAGCTCCAGAAGGAGAGGCTGATTTTTCGCTATTTGTGGCCGACCGAGGGAACCAGGCAAAGCGGACACATTACGGCGCAAGAGCCGTTGGCACTTAGGCGAGCTCCAGAAGGAGAGGCTGATTTTTCGCTATTTGTGGCCGACCGAGGGAACCAGACAAAGCGGACACTTTACGGCGCAAGAGCCGTTGGCACTTAGAAAATATTCGCCAAAGTTGGCACGAGCTCCAGAAGGAGAGGCTGATTTTTCGCTATTTGTGGCCGACCGAGGGAACCAGGCAAAGCGGACACATTACGGCGCAAGAGCCGTTGGCACTTAGGCGAGCTCCAGAAGGAGAGGCTGATTTTTCGCTATTTGTGGCCGACCGAGGGAACCAGACAAAGCGGACACATTACGGCGCAAGAGCCGTTGGCACTTGCGCGAGCTCCAGAAGGAGAGGCTGATTTTTCGCTATTTGTGGCCGACCGAGGGAACCAGACAAAGCGGACACTTTACGGCGCAAGAGCCGTTGGCACTTAGGCGAGCTCCAGAAGGAGAGGCTGATTTTTCGCCGTTTGTGGCCGACCGAGGGAACCAGGCAAAGCGGACACATTACGGCGCAAGAGCCGTTGGCACTTAGGCGAGCTCCAGAAGGAGAGGCTGATTTTTCGCTATTTGTGGCCGACCGAGGGAACCAGGCAAAGCGGACACATTACGGCGCAAGAGCCGTTGGCACTTAGGCGAGCTCCAGAAGGAGAGGCTGATTTTTCGCCGTTTGTGGCCGACCGAGGGAACCAGGCAAAGCGGACACATTACGGCGCAAGAGCCGTTGGCACTTAGGCGAGCTCCAGAAGGAGAGGCTGATTTTTCGCTATTTGTGGCCGACCGAGGGAACCAGGCAAAGCGGACACATTACGGCGCAAGAGCCGTTGGCACTTAGGCGAGCTCCAGAAGGAGAGGCTGATTTTTCGCTATTTGTGGCCGACCGAGGGAACCAGACAAAGCGGACACTTTACGGCGCAAGAGCCGTTGGCACTTAGAAAATATTCGCCAAAGTTGGCACGAGCTCCAGAAGGAGAGGCTGATTTTTCGCTATTTGTGGCCGACCGAGGGAACCAGGCAAAGCGGACACATTACGGCGCAAGAGCCGTTGGCACTTAGGCGAGCTCCAGAAGGAGAGGCTGATTTTTCGCTATTTGTGGCCGACCGAGGGAACCAGACAAAGCGGACACATTACGGCGCAAGAGCCGTTGGCACTTGCGCGAGCTCCAGAAGGAGAGGCTGATTTTTCGCTATTTGTGGCCGACCGAGGGAACCAGACAAAGCGGACACTTTACGGCGCAAGAGCCGTTGGCACTTAGAAAATATTCGCCAAAGTTGGCACGAGCTCCAGAAGGAGAGGCTGATTTTTCGCTATTTGTGGCCGACCGAGGGAACCAGGCAAAGCGGACACATTACGGCGCAAGAGCCGTTGGCACTTAGGCGAGCTCCAGAAGGAGAGGCTGATTTTTCGCCGTTTGTGGCCGACCGAGGGAACCAGGCAAAGCGGACACATTACGGCGCAAGAGCCGTTGGCACTTAGGCGAGCTCCAGAAGGAGAGGCTGATTTTTCGCTATTTGTGGCCGACCGAGGGAACCAGGCAAAGCGGACACTTTACGGCGCAAGAGCCGTTGGCACTTAGGCGAGCTCCAGAAGGAGAGGCTGATTTTTCGCTATTTGTGGCCGACCGAGGGAACCAGGCAAAGCGGACACTTTACGGCGCAAGAGCCGTTGGCACTTAGAAAATATTCGCCAAAGTTGGCGCGAGCTCCAGAAGGAGAGGCTGATTTTTCGCTGTTTGTGGCCGACCGAGGGAACCAGACAAAGCGGACACATTACGGCGCAAGAGCCGTTGGCACTTAGAAAATATTTGCCAAAGTTGGTGCGAGCTCCAGAAGGAGAGGCTGATTTTTCGCCATTCGTGGCCGACCGAGGGAACCAGACAAAGCGGACACATTACGGCGCAAGAGCCGTTGGCACTTAGAAAATATTCGCCAAAGTTGGCGCGAGCTCCAGAAGGAGAGGCTGATTTTTCGCCGTTCGTGGCCGACCGAGGGAACCAGGCAAAGCGGACACATTACGGCGCAAGAGCCGTTGGCACTTAGAAAATATTCGCCAAAGTTGGCGCGAGCTCCAGAAGGAGAGGCTGAATTTTCGCCGTTCGTGGCCGACCGAGGGAACCAGACAAAGCGGACACTTTACGGCGCAAGAGCCGTTGGCACTTAGAAATTTTTCGACAAAGTTGGCGCGAGCTCCAGAAGGAGAGGCTGATTTTTCGCTATTTGTGGCCGACCGAGGGAACCAGGCAAAGCGGACACTTTACGGCGCAAGAGCCGTTGGCACTTAGAAATTTTTTGACAAAGTTGGCGCGAGCTCCAGAAGGAGAGGCTGATTTTTCGCTATTTGTGGCCGACCGAGGGAACCAGACAAAGCGGACACTTTACGGCGCAAGAGCCGTTGGCACTTAGAAAATATTCGCCAAAGTTGGCGCGAGCTCCAGAAGGAGAGGCTGATTTTTCGCCGTTTGTGGCCGACCGAGGGAACCAGGCAAAGCGGACACATTACGGCGCAAGAGCCGTTGGCACTTAGGCGAGCTCCAGAAGGAGAGGCTGATTTTTCGCTATTTGTGGCCGACCGAGGGAACCAGGCAAAGCGGACACATTACGGCGCAAGAGCCGTTGGCACTTAGGCGAGCTCCAGAAGGAGAGGCTGATTTTTCGCCGTTTGTGGCCGACCGAGGGAACCAGGCAAAGCGGACACATTACGGCGCAAGAGCCGTTGGCACTTAGGCGAGCTCCAGAAGGAGAGGCTGATTTTTCGCTATTTGTGGCCGACCGAGGGAACCAGGCAAAGCGGACACATTACGGCGCAAGAGCCGTTGGCACTTAGGCGAGCTCCAGAAGGAGAGGCTGATTTTTCGCTATTTGTGGCCGACCGAGGGAACCAGGCAAAGCGGACACATTACGGCGCAAGAGCCGTTGGCACTTAGGCGAGCTCCAGAAGGAGAGGCTGATTTTTCGCTATTTGTGGCCGACCGAGGGAACCAGGCAAAGCGGACACATTACGGCGCAAGAGCCGTTGGCACTTAGGCGAGCTCCAGAAGGAGAGGCTGATTTTTCGCCGTTTGTGGCCGACCGAGGGAACCAGGCAAAGCGGACACATTACGGCGCAAGAGCCGTTGGCACTTAGGCGAGCTCCAGAAGGAGAGGCTGATTTTTCGCTATTTGTGGCCGACCGAGGGAACCAGGCAAAGCGGACACATTACGGCGCAAGAGCCGTTGGCACTTAGGCGAGCTCCAGAAGGAGAGGCTGATTTTTCGCCGTTTGTGGCCGACCGAGGGAACCAGGCAAAGCGGACACATTACGGCGCAAGAGCCGTTGGCACTTAGGCGAGCTCCAGAAGGAGAGGCTGATTTTTCGCTATTTGTGGCCGACCGAGGGAACCAGGCAAAGCGGACACATTACGGCGCAAGAGCCGTTGGCACTTAGGCGAGCTCCAGAAGGAGAGGCTGATTTTTCGCTATTTGTGGCCGACCGAGGGAACCAGGCAAAGCGGACACATTACGGCGCAAGAGCCGTTGGCACTTAGGCGAGCTCCAGAAGGAGAGGCTGATTTTTCGCCGTTTGTGGCCGACCGAGGGAACCAGGCAAAGCGGACACATTACGGCGCAAGAGCCGTTGGCACTTAGGCGAGCTCCAGAAGGAGAGGCTGGTTTTTCGCTATTTGTGGCCGACCGAGGGAACCAGGCAAAGCGGACACATTACGGCGCAAGAGCCGTTGGCACTTAGGCGAGCTCCAGAAGGAGAGGCTGATTTTTCGCCGTTCGTGGCCGACCGAGGGAACCAGGCAAAGCGGACACATTACGGCGCAAGAGCCGTTGGCACTTAGAAAATATTCGCCAAAGTTGGCACGAGCTCCAGAATGAGAGGCTGATTTTTCGCCGTTTGTGGCCGACCGAGGGAACCAGGCAAAGCGGACACATTACGGCGCAAGAGCCGTTGGCACTTAGGCGAGCTCCAGAAGGAGAGGCTGATTTTTTCGCTATTTGTGGCCGACCGAGGGAACCAGGCAAAGCGGACACATTACGGCGCAAGAGCCGTTGGCACTTAGAAAATATTCGCCAAAGTTGGCACGAGCTCCAGAATGAGAGGCTGATTTTTCGCCGTTTGTGGCCGACCGAGGGAACCAGACAAAGCGGACACATTACGGCGCAAGAGCCGTTGGCACTTAGGCGAGCTCCAGAAGGAGAGGCTGATTTTTTCGCTATTTGTGGCCGACCGAGGGAACCAGGCAAAGCGGACACATTACGGCGCAAGAGCCGTTGGCACTTAGAAAATATTCGCCAAAGTTGGCACGAGCTCCAGAATGAGAGGCTGATTTTTCGCCGTTTGTGGCCGACCGAGGGAACCAGGCAAAGCGGACACATTACGGCGCAAGAGCCGTTGGCACTTAGGCGAGCTCCAGAAGGAGAGGCTGATTTTTTCGCTATTTGTGGCCGACCGAGGGAACCAGGCAAAGCGGACACATTACGGCGCAAGAGCCGTTGGCACTTATAAAATATTCGCCAAAGTTGGCACGAGCTCCAGAATGAGAGGCTGATTTTTCGCCGTTTGTGGCCGACCGAGGGAACCAGACAAAGCGGACACATTACGGCGCAAGAGCCGTTGGCACTTAGGCGAGCTCCAGAAGGAGAGGCTGATTTTTCGCTATTTGTGGCCGACCGAGGGAACCAGGCAAAGCGGACACTTTACGGCGCAAGAGCCGTTGGCACTTAGAAAATATTCGCCAAAGTTGGCACGAGCTCCAGAAGGAGAGGCTGATTTTTCGCCGTTTGTGGCCGACCGAGGGAACCAGACAAAGCGGACACATTACGGCGCAAGAGCCGTTGGCACTTAGGCGAGCTCCAGAAGGAGAGGCTGATTTTTCGCTATTTGTGGCCGACCGAGGGAACCAGGCAAAGCGGACACTTTACGGCGCAAGAGCCGTTGGCACTTAGAAAATATTCGCCAAAGTTGGCGCGAGCTCCAGAAGGAGAGGCTGATTTTTCGCCGTTTGTGGCCGACCGAGGGAACCAGACAAAGCGGACACATTACGGCGCAAGAGCCGTTGGCACTTAGGCGAGCTCCAGAAGGAGAGGCTGATTTTTCGCTATTTGTGGCCGACCGAGGGAACCAGGCAAAGCGGACACTTTACGGCGCAAGAGCCGTTGGCACTTAGAAAATATTCGCCAAAGTTGGCGCGAGCTCCAGAAGGAGAGGCTGATTTTTCGCCGTTTGTGGCCGACCGAGGGAACCAGACAAAGCGGACACATTACGGCGCAAGAGCCGTTGGCACTTAGGCGAGCTCCAGAAGGAGAGGCTGATTTTTCGCTATTTGTGGCCGACCGAGGGAACCAGGCAAAGCGGACACTTTACGGCGCAAGAGCCGTTGGCACTTAGAAAATATTCGCCAAAGTTGGCGCGAGCTCCAGAAGGAGAGGCTGATTTTTCGCCGTTTGTGGCCGACCGAGGGAACCAGACAAAGCGGACACATTACGGCGCAAGAGCCGTTGGCACTTAGGCGAGCTCCAGAAGGAGAGGCTGATTTTTCGCTATTTGTGGCCGACCGAGGGAACCAGGCAAAGCGGACACTTTACGGCGCAAGAGCCGTTGGCACTTAGAAAATATTCGCCAAAGTTGGCGCGAGCTCCAGAAGGAGAGGCTGATTTTTCGCCGTTTGTGGCCGACCGAGGGAACCAGACAAAGCGGACACATTACGGCGCAAGAGCCGTTGGCACTTAGAATATTTTTGCCAAAGTTGGCGCGAGCTCCAGAAGGAGAGGCTGATTTTTCGCCGTTCGTGGCCGACCGAGGGAACCAGGCAAAGCGGACACATTACGGCGCAAGAGCCGTTGGCACTTAGAAAATATTCGCCAAAGTTGGCGCGAGCTCCAGAAGGAGAGGCTGATTTTTCGCCGTTCGTGGCCGACCGAGGGAACCAGGCAAAGCGGACACATTACGGCGCAAGAGCCGTTGGCACTTAGAAAATATTCGCCAAAGTTGGCGCGAGCTCCAGAAGGAGAGGCTGATTTTTCGCCGTTCGTGGCCGACCGAGGGAACCAGGCAAAGCGGACACATTACGGCGCAAGAGCCGTTGGCACTTAGAAAATATTCGCCAAAGTTGGCGCGAGCTCCAGAAGGAGAGGCTGATTTTTCGCCGTTTGTGGCCGACCGAGGGAACCAGGCAAAGCGGACACATTACGGCGCAAGAGCCGTTGGCACTTAGGCGAGCTCCAGAAGGAGAGGCTGATTTTTCGCTATTTGTGGCCGACCGAGGGAACCAGGCAAAGCGGACACTTTACGGCGCAAGAGCCGTTGGCACTTAGAAAATATTCGCCAAAGTTGGCGCGAGCTCCAGAAGGAGAGGCTGATTTTTCGCCGTTTGTGGCCGACCGAGGGAACCAGACAAAGCGGACACATTACGGCGCAAGAGCCGTTGGCACTTAGAATATTTTTGCCAAAGTTGGCGCGAGCTCCAGAAGGAGAGGCTGATTTTTCGCCGTTCGTGGCCGACCGAGGGAACCAGGCAAAGCGGACACATTACGGCGCAAGAGCCGTTGGCACTTAGAAAATATTCGCCAAAGTTGGCGCGAGCTCCAGAAGGAGAGGCTGATTTTTCGCCGTTCGTGGCCGACCGAGGGAACCAGGCAAAGCGGACACATTACGGCGCAAGAGCCGTTGGCACTTAGAAAATATTCGCCAAAGTTGGCGCGAGCTCCAGAAGGAGAGGCTGATTTTTCGCCGTTCGTGGCCGACCGAGGGAACCAGGCAAAGCGGACACATTACGGCGCAAGAGCCGTTGGCACTTAGAAAATATTCGCCAAAGTTGGCGCGAGCTCCAGAAGGAGAGGCTGATTTTTCGCCGTTTGTGGCCGACCGAGGGAACCAGGCAAAGCGGACACATTACGGCGCAAGAGCCGTTGGCACTTAGAAAATATTCGCCAAAGTTGGCACGAGCTCCAGAATGAGAGGCTGATTTTTCGCCGTTTGTGGCCGACCGAGGGAACCAGGCAAAGCGGACACTTTACGGCGCAAGAGCCGTTGGCACTTAGAAAATATTCGCCAAAGTTGGCGCGAGCTCCAGAAGGAGAGGCTGATTTTTCGCCGTTTGTGGCCGACCGAGGGAACCAGACAAAGCGGACACATTACGGCGCAAGAGCCGTTGGCACTTAGAATATTTTTGCCAAAGTTGGCGCGAGCTCCAGAAGGAGAGGCTGATTTTTCGCCGTTCGTGGCCGACCGAGGGAACCAGGCAAAGCGGACACATTACGGCGCAAGAGCCGTTGGCACTTAGAAAATATTCGCCAAAGTTGGCGCGAGCTCCAGAAGGAGAGGCTGATTTTTCGCCGTTCGTGGCCGACCGAGGGAACCAGGCAAAGCGGACACATTACGGCGCAAGAGCCGTTGGCACTTAGAAAATATTCGCCAAAGTTGGCGCGAGCTCCAGAAGGAGAGGCTGATTTTTCGCCGTTCGTGGCCGACCGAGGGAACCAGGCAAAGCGGACACATTACGGCGCAAGAGCCGTTGGCACTTAGAAAATATTCGCCAAAGTTGGCGCGAGCTCCAGAAGGAGAGGCTGATTTTTCGCCGTTTGTGGCCGACCGAGGGAACCAGACAAAGCGGACACATTACGGCGCAAGAGCCGTTGGCACTTAGAATATTTTTGCCAAAGTTGGCGCGAGCTCCAGAAGGAGAGGCTGATTTTTCGCCGTTCGTGGCCGACCGAGGGAACCAGGCAAAGCGGACACATTACGGCGCAAGAGCCGTTGGCACTTAGAAAATATTCGCCAAAGTTGGCGCGAGCTCCAGAAGGAGAGGCTGATTTTTCGCCGTTCGTGGCCGACCGAGGGAACCAGGCAAAGCGGACACATTACGGCGCAAGAGCCGTTGGCACTTAGAAAATATTCGCCAAAGTTGGCGCGAGCTCCAGAAGGAGAGGCTGATTTTTCGCCGTTCGTGGCCGACCGAGGGAACCAGGCAAAGCGGACACATTACGGCGCAAGAGCCGTTGGCACTTAGAAAATATTCGCCAAAGTTGGCGCGAGCTCCAGAAGGAGAGGCTGATTTTTCGCCGTTTGTGGCCGACCGAGGGAACCAGGCAAAGCGGACACATTACGGCGCAAGAGCCGTTGGCACTTAGAAAATATTCGCCAAAGTTGGCACGAGCTCCAGAATGAGAGGCTGATTTTTCGCCGTTTGTGGCCGACCGAGGGAACCAGGCAAAGCGGACACTTTACGGCGCAAGAGCCGTTGGCACTTAGAAAATATTCGCCAAAGTTGGCGCGAGCTCCAGAAGGAGAGGCTGATTTTTCGCCGTTTGTGGCCGACCGAGGGAACCAGACAAAGCGGACACATTACGGCGCAAGAGCCGTTGGCACTTAGAATATTTTTGCCAAAGTTGGCGCGAGCTCCAGAAGGAGAGGCTGATTTTTCGCCGTTCGTGGCCGACCGAGGGAACCAGGCAAAGCGGACACATTACGGCGCAAGAGCCGTTGGCACTTAGAAAATATTCGCCAAAGTTGGCGCGAGCTCCAGAAGGAGAGGCTGATTTTTCGCCGTTCGTGGCCGACCGAGGGAACCAGGCAAAGCGGACACATTACGGCGCAAGAGCCGTTGGCACTTAGAAAATATTCGCCAAAGTTGGCGCGAGCTCCAGAAGGAGAGGCTGATTTTTCGCCGTTCGTGGCCGACCGAGGGAACCAGGCAAAGCGGACACATTACGGCGCAAGAGCCGTTGGCACTTAGAAAATATTCGCCAAAGTTGGCGCGAGCTCCAGAAGGAGAGGCTGATTTTTCGCCGTTTGTGGCCGACCGAGGGAACCAGACAAAGCGGACACATTACGGCGCAAGAGCCGTTGGCACTTAGAATATTTTTGCCAAAGTTGGCGCGAGCTCCAGAAGGAGAGGCTGATTTTTCGCCGTTCGTGGCCGACCGAGGGAACCAGGCAAAGCGGACACATTACGGCGCAAGAGCCGTTGGCACTTAGAAAATATTCGCCAAAGTTGGCGCGAGCTCCAGAAGGAGAGGCTGATTTTTCGCCGTTCGTGGCCGACCGAGGGAACCAGGCAAAGCGGACACATTACGGCGCAAGAGCCGTTGGCACTTAGAAAATATTCGCCAAAGTTGGCGCGAGCTCCAGAAGGAGAGGCTGATTTTTCGCCGTTCGTGGCCGACCGAGGGAACCAGGCAAAGCGGACACATTACGGCGCAAGAGCCGTTGGCACTTAGAAAATATTCGCCAAAGTTGGCGCGAGCTCCAGAAGGAGAGGCTGATTTTTCGCCGTTCGTGGCCGACCGAGGGAACCAGACAAAGCGGACACATTACGGCGCAAGAGCCGTTGGCACTTAGAAAATATTCGCCAAAGTTGGCGCGAGCTCCAGAAGGAGAGGCTGATTTTTCGCCGTTCGTGGCCGACCGAGGGAACCAGACAAAGCGGACACATTACGGCGCAAGAGCCGTTGGCACTTAGAAAATATTCGCCAAAGTTGGCGCGAGCTCCAGAAGGAGAGGCTGATTTTTCGCTGTTTGTGGCCGACCGAGGGAACCAGACAAAGCGGACACATTACGGCGCAAGAGCCGTTGGCACTTAGAAAATATTTGCCAAAGTTGGCGCGAGCTCCAGAAGGAGAGGCTGATTTTTCGCCATTCGTGGCCGACCGAGGGAACCAGACAAAGCGGACACATTACGGCGCAAGAGCCGTTGGCACTTAGAAAATATTCGCCAAAGTTGGCGCGAGCTCCAGAAGGAGAGGCTGATTTTTCGCTGTTTGTGGCCGACCGAGGGAACCAGACAAAGCGGACACATTACGGCGCAAGAGCCGTTGGCACTTAGAAAATATTTGCCAAAGTTGGCGCGAGCTCCAGAAGGAGAGGCTGATTTTTCGCCATTCGTGGCCGACCGAGGGAACCAGACAAAGCGGACAGCTTGTGCGGCAGCCCACGCTGGCACTTAGAAAATATTCTGAAATTCTCACCGACTTCCGTGGTGGAGAGGCCGAATTTTTGCGATTCGGGTCCGAAAGGAGAACCGTCGCAATTCGGACAGCTTGTGCGGCAGCCCACGCTGGCACTTAGAAAATATTCTGAAATTCTCACCGACCTCCGTGGTGGAGAGGCCGGATTTTCGACATTCGGATCCGACCGGGGAACCGTCGCCACTCGGACAAGTTGTGCGGCAGCCCACGCTCGCACTTAGAAAATATTCTGAAATTCTCACCGACCTCCGTGGTGGAGAGGCCGAATTTTCGACATTCGTGGCCGACCGGGGAACCGTCGCCACTCGGACAACTTGTGCGGCAGCCCTCGGTGATTTTAGGACCGCTTTTTCACCCTCGCTGTCCGACCGGAGAACCGTCGTAGCTCGGACAGTTCGTGTGCCAGCATCCGCTGGCACTTAGAAAATTTTAAAAAAGAAAAAAATAGTCTTCTGCATATACGTTCTGACTATATTTTGCGATTAGGGGGTAAAGGTAATGAGTACAGTGACTAGGGGGACCAACTCATCGTACTCTGGCGCACCAACACGCCAAGGTTGGTACTGCACTTAGGCTGATTTTTGCGCTATTCGCGGCCGACCGGGGAACCAGCGCGGAGCGGACACATTACGGCGAATGAGCCGTTGGCACTTAGAAAATTTTTGAGCTTTTTTCGAACTTCCGTGAGGCTGATTTTGCGCTATTCGCGGCCGACCGGGGAACCAGCGCGGAGCGGACACATTACGGCGAATGAGCCGTTGGCACTTAGAAAATTTTTGAGCTTTTTTCGAACTTCCGTGAGGCTGATTTTGCGCTATTCGCGGCCGACCGGGGAACCAGCGCGGAGCGGACACATTACGGCGAATGAGCCGTTGGCACTTAGAAAATTTTTGAGCTTTTTTCGAACTTCCGTGAGGCTGATTTTGCGCTATTCGCGGCCGACCGGGGAACCAGCGCGGAGCGGACACATTACGGCGAATGAGCCGTTGGCACTTAGAAAATTTTTGAGCTTTTTTCGGACTTCCGTGTGGAGCTTTGGGGCCGTTCCGCCTAACTTTTTATGCCCGATTAGGCTTCCAGGGAGGCGGCTAAGCATTATTGACCAATCATGGAGCTTTTTTGGGACTTCCGTGTGGAGCTTTGGGGCCGTTCCGCCTAACTTTTTATGCCCGATTAGGCTTCCAGGGAGGCGGCTAAGCATTATTGACCAATCATGGAGCTTTTTTGGGACTTCCGTGTGGAGCTTTGGGGCCGTTCCGCCTAACTTTTTATGCCCGATTAGGCTTCCAGGGAGGCGGCTAAGCATTATTGACCAATCATGGAGCTTTTTTGGGACTTCCGTGTGGAGCTTTGGAGCCGTTCCGCCTAACTTTTTATGCCCGATTAGGCTTCCAGGGAGGCGGCTAAGCATTATTGACCAATCATGGAGCTTTTTTGGGACTTCCGTGTGGAGCTTTGGGGCCGTTCCGCCTAGCTTTTTATGCCCGATTAGGCTTCCAGGGAGGCGGCTAAGCATTATTGACCAATCATGGAGCTTTTTTGGGACTTCCGTGTGGAGCTTTGGGGCCGTTCCGCCTAACTTTTTATGCCCGATTAGGCTTCCAGGGAGGCGGCTAAGCATTATTGACCAATCATGGAGCTTTTTTGGGACTTCCGTGTGGAGCTTTGGGGCCGTTCCGCCTAACTTTTTATGCCCGATTAGGCTTCCAGGGAGGCGGCTAAGCATTATTGACCAATCATGGAGCTTTTTTGGGACTTCCGTGTGGAGCTTTGGGGCCGTTCCGCCTAACTTTTTATGCCCGATTAGGCTTCCAGGGAGGCGGCTAAGCATTATTGACCAATCATGGAGCTTTTTTGGGACTTCCGTGTGGAGCTTTGGGGCCGTTCCGCCTAGCTTTTTATGCCCGATTAGGCTTCCAGGGAGGCGGCTAAGCATTATTGACCAATCATGGAGCTTTTTTGGGACTTCCAGCCGGTGCTTTGGGGGCCTTCCCCCTCACTTTCTACGCCCGATTGGGCTTCCAGGGACGCGGCTAAGCATTTTTAACAGAAATGGAGCTTTTTGAGGACCTCCACACGGAGCTCCAGGGCCGGTCCGCCTCACTTTTTACGCCCGATTACGCTTCCAGGGACGCGGCTAAGCATTTTTAACACGTTATGGAGCTTTTTGAGGACCTCCACACGGAGCTCCAGGGCCGGTCCGCCTCACTTTTTACGCCCGATTAGATTTGCATAATAATTTGGAACACGGTGCCGTGTTCCAAATTATTATGCGGGCTGGTGCTTGGGGCTGGCGTCCGCCTATAGTGGTTTAATTTCGGGAGGAAGATTCATTTTCGTCCCAAGCCCGCCGCTGGAGAAAATCTTAGGTACCAGGAGTGGATTTTTTTTGTCCACTCAGGAGGGGGACGTTGACTGGTTCGGTGTCCGGGGGAAAGTGCTCTTTTCTCGGCCAGGAGAAAGATGAGACTCCGAGCCCGCCGCTGGAGAAAATTTTAGGTACCAGGAGCGGATTTTTTTTTCTCCAGGGGCGTTCCGCCTAACATTTTACGCCCGATTACGCTTCCAGGGACGCGGCTAAGCATTTTTAACACGTTATGGAGCTTTTTGAGGACCTCCACACGGAGCTCCAGGGCCGGTCCGCCTCACTTTTTACGCCCGATTACGCTTCCAGGGACGCGGCTAAGCATTTTTGACCAATCATGGAGCTTTTTTGGGACTTCCAGCCGGTGCTTTGGGGGCCTTCCCCCTCACTTTCTACGCCCGATTGGGCTTCCAGGGACGCGGCTAAGCATTTTTAACAGAAATGGAGCTTTTTGCGGAGCTCCAGCCGGTGCCACCGGCAGGCCGTGCACGCGGACGAGATGACCGAAAGAAGCTCCAGGAGAGCGGATGGACGCTTTTTAAGCACCGAGGCGGAGATCGCGGAGCTTTAATAGACTTCCAGCGGGCCCAAAGCGGCCAGGCAGACGGCGCAGCGCGACCTGGTACCTCGCACGGGACGCATCGCCCCCCCCGCGCACAGTTCCAGGGGGCCGGGATGACGTTTCAAAGCTGCCGCTGCAGCTGCGGCGGGGAGTGGCCTCCCTCCGGTGGACACGACGAGTAAATGACACCGGCCGCTGACGCAAACCCACGCCCGGCAGGAGAGCTCGGAAGGCGGCTAAGATTTCAAGGAAGACCCCTCCTGCGCAGACCTCCACTAGGCCAGGATGACTTTTCAAAGCTGCCTCTGCAGCTGCGGCGGGGAGTTGCCTCCCTCCGGTGGACACGACGAGTAAATACACCAGCACTTGCTCTTAGATTTGTTTCTTTTTTCTTTCTTTTAGCTTCCATAATGTTACCGGGCGCTGACGCAAACCCACGCCGGGCAGGAGAGCTCGGAAGGCGGCTAAGATTTCAAGGAAGACCCCCCCTGCGCAGACCTCCACTAGGCCGGGATGACTGTTCAGCTGCGGCGGGGAGTGGCCTCCCTCCGGTCGGCACGACGAGTAAATGACACCGGCCGCTGACGCAAACCCACGCCCGGCAGGAGAGCTCGGAAGGCGGCTAAGATTTCAAGGAAGACCCCCCCTGCGCAGACCTCCACTAGGCCGGGATGACTGTTCAGCTGCGGCGGGGAGTGGCCTCCCTCCGGTCGGCACGACGAGTAAATGACACCGGCCGCTGACGCAAACCCACGCCCGGCAGGAGAGCTCGGAAGGCGGCTAAGATTTCAAGGAAGACCCCCCCTGCGCAGACCTCCACTAGGCCGGGATGACTGTTCAGCTGCGGCGGGGAGTGGCCTCCCTCCGGTCGGCACGACGAGTAAATGACACCGGCCGCTGACGCAAACCCACGCCCGGCAGGAGAGCTCGGAAGGCGGCTAAGATTTCAAGGAAGACCCCCCCTGCGCAGACCTCCACTAGGCCGGGATGACTGTTCAGCTGCGGCGGGGAGTGGCCTCCCTCCGGTCGGCACGACGAGTAAATGACACCGGCCGCTGACGCAAACCCACGCCCGGCAGGAGAGCTCGGAAGGCGGCTAAGATTTCAAGGAAGACCCCCCCTGCGCAGACCTCCACTAGGCCGGGATGACTGTTCAGCTGCGGCGGGGAGTGGCCTCCCTCCGGTCGGCACGACGAGTAAATGACACCGGCCGCTGACGCAAACCCACGCCCGGCAGGAGAGCTCGGAAGGCGGCTAAGATTTCAAGGAAGACCCCCCCTGCGCAGACCTCCACTAGGCCGGGATGACTGTTCAGCTGCGGCGGGGAGTGGCCTCCCTCCGGTCGGCACGACGAGTAAATGACACCGGCCGCTGACGCAAACCCACGCCCGGCAGGAGAGCTCGGAAGGCGGCTAAGATTTCAAGGAAGACCCCCCCTGCGCAGACCTCCACTAGGCCGGGATGACTGTTCAGCTGCGGCGGGGAGTGGCCTCCCTCCGGTCGGCACGACGAGTAAATGACACCGGCCGCTGACGCAAACCCACGCCCGGCAGGAGAGCTCGGAAGGCGGCTAAGATTTCAAGGAAGACCCCCCCTGCGCAGACCTCCACTAGGCCGGGATGACTGTTCAGCTGTGGCGGGGAGTGGCCTCCCTCCGGTCGGCACGACGAGTAAATGACACCGGCCGCTGACGCAAACCCACGCCCGGCAGGAGAGCTCGGAAGGCGGCTAAGATTTCAAGGAAGACCCCCCCTGCGCAGACCTCCACTAGGCCGGGATGACTGTTCAGCTGTAGCGGGGAGTGGCCTCCCTCCGGTCGGCACGACGAGTAAATGACACCGGCCGCTGACGCAAACCCACGCCCGGCAGGAGAGCTCGGAAGGCGGCTAAGATTTCAAGGAAGACCCCCCCTGCGCAGACCTCCACTAGGCCGGGATGACTGTTCAGCTGCGGCGGGGAGTGGCCTCCCTCCGGTCGGCACGACGAGTAAATGACACCGGCCGCTGACGCAAACCCACGCCCGGCAGGAGAGCTCGGAAGGCGGCTAAGATTTCAAGGAAGACCCCCCCTGCGCAGACCTCCACTAGGCCGGGATGACTGTTCAGCTGCGGCGGGGAGTGGCCTCCCTCCGGTCGGCACGACGAGTAAAGCTATTTAGGAAAATCTGAGATAAATATCACTTGCATAATAATTTGGAACACGGTCCCGTGTTCCAAATTATTATGCAAAATGTATTTAGACACCAGCAATCGCACTTAGATTTGTTTCTTTTTTCTTTCTTTTAGCTTCCATAATGTTACCGGGCGCTGACGCAAACCCACGCCGGGCAGGAGAGCTCAAAAGCCGGGTAACATTTCAAGGAAGCTATTTAGGAAAATCTGAGATAAATATCCTTTGCATAATAATTTGGAACACGGTCCCGTGTTCCAAATTATTATGCAAAATGTATTTAAGTGTCATAAAGATTACATTTTTTGTTTTTCAAGTACTGAAATCACCCTCAGTCATGGTACAGTCCATGGTAGTCTGCCAGGTGAGCGCAATTGTAGTAATTAACAAGTCTATTTAAGTTCCGCGTTTTTAAGCGTTCGGCCATTTCGTTCAACCATGGGGAGGAAAAAGGATCTCTCTGCTGTCGAGAAGCGTGAAATCGTTCGATGCCTTGGACAAGGTATGCAGACATTCGATATTGCACGAAAGCTTAAGCGCGACCATCGAACTTTGAAGAAATTCGTCGCTGATTCGGAGCAAACGCGCGTTCGTGCAGACAAAGGCACGACAAGGAAGGTTTCTGCAAGACAAACAAATCGAATCAAGAGGGCGGCTGCAAGCATGCCACTAAAGACGAGCAAACAAATATTCGACGCTGCTGGTGCCAGTGAAGTCCCACGAACGACGAGGTGCAGGATCCTCCAGAGGCTTGCAGTTGTGCGGAAACCCTCCATTCGGCCACCCCTGAACAACGCGAACAAGCAGAAACGGCTGCAGTGGGCCCAGACTTACATGAAGACAAATTTTCAGACAGTCCTGTTCACCGACGAGTGCCGTGCAACCTTGGATGGGCCAGGTAGGGTTTTTTAAGTTTTTCCTTGCACTTTTGAGAGCTCAGGGGATGCTTTGAGAATAATTGTCAATTTCTGTCTATGTGAAGCCCTTTGAGACTGCTTGTGATTTAGGGCTATACAAATAAACTTGATTTGACTTGACTTTACAGATGGATGGAGTCGTGGATGGTTGGTGGACGGCCACGATAGCCCAACAAGGCTGCGGCGTCAGCAGGGAGGTGGCGGAGTGATGTTTTGGGCCGGAATCATGGGGAGAGAGCTGCTTGGCCCCTTTAGGGTCCCTGAAGGCGTCAAAATTACGTCTGTTAACTACGTGGAATTTCTGACTCAACACTTCTGTCCATGGTACAACAGGAAGAACCGTGCTTTCCGTCAAAAGATCATCTTCATGCATGACAATGCACCATCTCATGCTGCAAGAAATACGTCAACGTCTTTGGCATCTATGGGAATAAAGGGAGAGAAACTGATGGTGTGGCCCCCATGCTCCCCTGACCTCAATCCTATTGAAAACTTGTGGAGCATCGTCAAGCAGAAAATCTACGAAGGTGGGAGGCAGTTCAATTCCAAAGAGCAGCTCTGGCAGGCTATTCTTAGATCCTGCCAAGAAATTCAACCAGAAACTGTACAAAAACTCACAAGTTCAGTGGATGGAAGAATCGTGAAGCTGCTGTTGAACAAAGGGTCCTATGTTAAAATGTAACTTTGTTTTTTATTGAAATAAAGGGTCCTATGTTAAAATGTAACTTGTTTGTCTTTTCTTTGAAATAGCTTTTGATTTCAGTAAATATGACCTCCTAATGCTGTAAATTCTTAAGATGGGCATTTCAGTTCATAAAAACCTATAAAATGTTATAAAACTCTGTTGTGCGTAATAATGTGGAACAGTGCATTTTAAGTTTTTTATTTTTTAAAAATTCTGTGATCATTCGGAGGTTTGTTCAATAAAATTAGAATTCATCAAAATAATGGTTGATGACTTGAAAATTATGCTGACTCATTTTGCATCGACTATTTAGGAAAATCTGAGATAAATGTCACTTGCATAATAATTTGGAACACGGTGTAGTCTCCGGAGAATGACAGCGGGCGCGCGCAAGAGGCCAGTCCGGGGATGAGGCAGCATCCTCGGGCAGCAGGCGGGAGGAGGCAGCCTCCCCTTAGTATAACTTAGTCTCCGGAGAATGACAGCGGGCGCGCGCAAGAGGCCAGTCCGGGGATGAGGCAGCATCCTCGGGCAGCAGGCGGGAGGAGGCAGCCTCCCCTTAGTATAACTTAGTCTCCGGAGAATGACAGCGGGCGCGCGCAAGAGGCCAGTCCGGGGATGAGGCAGCATCCTCGGGCAGCAGGCGGGAGGAGGCAGCCTCCCCTTAGTATAACTTAGTCTCCGGAGAATGACAGCGGGCGCGCGCAAGAGGCCAGTCCGGGGATGAGGCAGCATCCTCGGGCAGCAGGCGGGAGGAGGCAGCCTCCCCTTAGTATAACTTAATCTCCGGAGAATGACAGCGGGCGCGCCTAAGAGGCTGGTCCGGGGACCAGGCACTCTCCCCGGACAACAAAGCACGTCCCCCTCCTGAGTGGACAAAAAAAATCCACTCCTGGTACCTAGAATTTTCTCCAGCGGCGGGCTGGGAGTCTAATCTTTCTCCTGGCCGAGAAAAGAGCACTCTCCCCGGACAACAAAGCACGTCCCCCTCCTGAGTGGACAAAAAAAATCCACTCCTGGTACCTAGAATTTTCTCCAGCGGCGGGCTGGGAGTCTAATCTTTCTCCTGGCCGAGAAAAGAGCACTCTCCCCGGACAACAAAGCACGTCCCCCTCCTGAGTGGACAAAAAAAATCCACTCCTGGTACCTAAGATTTTCTCCAGCGGCGGGCTGGGAGTCTAATCTTTCTCCTGGCAGAGAAAAGAGCACTTTCCCCCGGACAACAAAGCACGTCCCCCTCCTGAGTGGACAAAAAAAATCCACTCCTGGTACCTAGAATTTTCTCCAGCGGCGGGCTGGGAGTCTAATCTTTCTCCTGGCCGAGAAAAGAGCACTTTCCCCCGGACACCAAACCAGCCAACGTCCCCCTCCTGAGTGGACAAAAAAAATCCACTCCTGGTACCTAAAATTTTCTCCAGCGGCGGGCTTGGGACGAAAATCAATCTTCCTCCCGAAATTAAACCACTATTGGCGGACGCCAGCCCCAAGCGCCAGCCCCGACCGCCACCCCCCGACCGCCACAAGGCGACCGCCACAAGGCGACCGCCACAAGGCGACCGCCACCGGCCCCAAGCGCCAGCCCCGACCGCCACCCCCCGACCGCCACAAGGCGACCGCCACAAGGCGACCGCCACAAGGCGACCGCCACCGGCCCCAAGCGCCAGCCCCGACCGCCACCCCCCGACCGCCACAAGGCGACCGCCACAAGGCGACCGCCACCGGCCCCAAGCGCCAGCCCCGACCGCCACCCCCCGACCGCCACAAGGCGACCGCCACAAGGCGACCGCCACAAGGCGACCGCCACAAGGCGACCGCCACAAGGCGACCGCCACAAGGCGACCGCCACTGGCCCCAAGCGCCAGCCCCGACCGCCACCCCCCGACCGCCACAAGGCGACCGCCACAAGGCGACCGCCACAAGGCGACCGCCACAAGGCGACCGCCACAAGGCGACCGCCACCGGCCCCAAGCGCCAGCCCCGACCGCCACAAGGCGACCGCCACAAGGCGACCGCCACAAGGCGACCGCCACAAGGCGACCGCCACAAGGCGACCGCCACTGGCCCCAAGCGCCAGCCCCGACCGCCACCCCCCGACCGCCACAAGGCGACCGCCACAAGGCGACCGCCACAAGGCGACCGCCACAAGGCGACCGCCACAAGGCGACCGCCACTGGCCCCAAGCGCCAGCCCCGACCGCCACCCCCCGACCGCCACAAGGC
The DNA here is from genome assembly GCF_033458585.1 of Syngnathus typhle. Lineage (NCBI taxonomy): Eukaryota > Metazoa > Chordata > Actinopteri > Syngnathiformes > Syngnathidae > Syngnathus > Syngnathus typhle. The sequence continues at coordinate 1,102,805 of NC_083758.1, forward strand.
GACCGCCACAAGGCGACCGCCACCGGCCCCAAGCGCCAGCCCCGACCGCCACCCCCCGACCGCCACAAGGCGACCGCCACAAGGCGTTAGTGGCCGCGCCCGGTACTTTACTGGACCCTATTTGGCCCGCGGACCGGCCGGCGTCGCTTCCTTGAATGCTTAGCCGCCTTTCGAGCTGCCATGCCGGGCTTGAGTTAGTGGTTTGCGCCCGGTACTCTACGTTAAAAGTCAGGCGGAACGGCTCTGAAGCTCCAGACGGTGCTTCCTTGAATGCTTAGCCGCCTTTCGAGCTGCCATGCCGGGCTTGAGTTAGTGGTTTGCGCCCGGTACTCTACGTTAAAAGTCAGGCGGAACGGCTCTGAAGCTCCAGACGGTGCTTCCTTGAATGCTTAGCCGCCTTTCGAGCTGCCATGCCGGGCTTGAGTTAGTGGTTTGCGCCCGGTACTCTACGTTAAAAGTCAGGCGGAACGGCTCTGAAGCTCCAGACGGTGCTTCCTTGAATGCTTAGCCGCCTTTCGAGCTGCCATGCCGGGCTTGAGTTAGTGGTTTGCGCCCGGTACTCTACGTTAAAAGTCAGGCGGAACGGCTCTGAAGCTCCAGACGGTGCTTCCTTGAATGCTTAGCCGCCTTTCGAGCTGCCATGCCGGGCTTGAGTTAGTGGTTTGCGCCCGGTACTCTACGTTAAAAGTCAGGCGGAACGGCTCTGAAGCTCCAGACGGTGCTTCCTTGAATGCTTAGCCGCCTTTCGAGCTGCCATGCCGGGCTTGAGTTAGTGGTTTGCGCCCGGTACTCTACGTTAAAAGTCAGGCGGAACGGCTCTGAAGCTCCAGACGGTGCTTCCTTGAATGCTTAGCCGCCTTTCGAGCTGCCATGCCGGGCTTGAGTTAGTGGTTTGCGCCCGGTACTCTACGTTAAAAGTCAGGCGGAACGGCTCTGAAGCTCCAGACGGTGCTTCCTTGAATGCTTAGCCGCCTTTCGAGCTGCCATGCCGGGCTTGAGTTAGTGGTTTGCGCCCGGTACTCTACGTTAAAAGTCAGGCGGAACGGCTCTGAAGCTCCAGACGGTGCTTCCTTGAATGCTTAGCCGCCTTTCGAGCTCTCCTGCCCGGCGTGGGTTTCGCGTCCGCGCCCGGTACATTATGGAAGCCAAAAAAAAAAAAAATTCTAAGTGCGAGTGGGACCGGCCTGGGGGGCTTCCTTGAAAGCCCATCCGCCCTCCGAGCTCTCCCACCGGTCGTGGGTTGGCGTCCGCCACTGCTCAAAGCGAACTTCAAATCATCTGCTTAATAATGTGGAACGCCATTCTTGAGTAGTTTCTCCTTAATGTGGGCTCAACTGGCCGGTAATCATCACCGGTGTCTGAAATTGATCTCAGTTATCCAAAGAGCCCTGACACGGAATACCGTCCATGAGTTTAATTGAAAAACAAAAAATTTAATCTTTCTGACACATAAATACAATTTGCATAATAATTTGGAACACAGTGTAGAACAAGGCTGGTAAGGGAAGTCGGCAAATCGGATCCGTAACTTCGGGACAAGGATTGGCTCTAAGGGCTGGGTCGGTCGGGCTGGGGTGCGAAGCGGGGCTGGGCGCGTCCGCGGCTGGGGGAGCGGCCGCCCTGTCGCTCGCCCCCTCGCCCCGTCGGATCAGGCGGTTTCGTGCGCGCTGTTAGTTCGGTGGGGGTCCAGGCGTACGTCGGTCAGGCGCCGGTGCTTTCTCGTTGGCTTCCCGGGCGGGCGGTGGGTCGCGGGGTCTGCGGCGGGTGTCGGGCGAAAGCCCGCCCCGCCCTGCCCCCTTCCCGCAGGCCACCCGGTGTGGGTCGCGGGGGGCGCTTGGTGGCTCCGGCGTGCGTTCCCCGGCGAGCGCAGTCGCCGGCCGTCGGTGAAGGCGGTGTCGCGGGGGGTGTCGGGTGGCGGGCGCGGAGGCGACTTTGGACGCGCGGCGGGCCCTTCCCGCGGATCATCTCAGCTGCGGCGCCCGTCGGGGCCCCGCGGCGGTGCGGACGTCGGCCGGTCGCTTCCCGGCCCCGCGAGGGGCCGGTGGCGGTCGCGCTCGGCGGCCGTCCGCTCGGTGCGCTCCCGGCGGGTGGCCTCGGCCGACGCCAAGCAGCTGGCTTAGAACTGGAACGGACCAGGGGAATCCGACTGTTTAATTAAAACAAAGCATCGCGAAGGTCCACGGTGGGTGTTGACGCGATGTGATTTCTGCCCAGTGCTCTGAATGTCAAAGTGAAGAAATTCAATGAAGCGCGGGTAAACGGCGGGAGTAACTATGACTCTCTTAAGGATGTAGGCCGGGGGTCACGGGCCATGGCAGTCGCTCAAAAGAGCAGCCGGAGGCGGGCTGATCCTTGACTGTCAGTCGCGTCATGTAAGATTGCACCTCCTCGTGGTGCCCACTGGTAACGGCTTGCGGTTTTCAGACACCCCGCACTAGCCGGCTAACGCAATCAGCTTAGGGGGGAACGGCGCCCGCACATTTTACCCCCCGCACAGAGCGTGACAAGGTATTGGCCAGAATCGCCGTGCTGGCTCATCAAATCGGTGGGCGTGCAGACTTTTGGAAGGGGCTGCATGGCTGGGCGACCTTCCTGACCCGAAAGGTGAGGATATTCTCTCTGGCGCTACTTGTGTTCGGTAGTGTCTTGGACTCTGTGCGGGCTGATATCTCTGCTGGAGAGATGAAAGTTTTGAGACTGTGGTTTTCAGACACCCCGCACTGGCCGGCTAACGCAATCAGCTAGGTGAGAGGGTTCTCCCTGAGCGCTACTTGTGTTCGGTAGTGTCTCGGATTCTGTGCGGTCTGATGTCTCTGATAGAGGGATGAAAGTCTTTGAGACTGCGAGGCTCCCGAGCTTATGTCTGTTCCCGGCTTTGGCTCGTAAGTAAACTCCCCAGGGTGGGCGCTTGTTCCCAGCGGCCAAACTTACCCCCTCCCTCCCGACCGGTCCCTGTCTGTTCCCGACGGCCACCGGGTACCCCCCCAACTTTCCCAAACTGACCGACTGGCAATATAGACTCGCCTTGGAAAGGGCCCCTGCCGGCCTCGGCCTAGGCCGACGTTGGGCGGACGGTTCCTCTCCCTGTGAGTCGCACTCTAACACCTCTGTAGGCTGGCTTAGCGTTCGCTCAGCGCTCTGTTGGTACGCAGGGTGTGACCGTATGGTAGCGAGACCGAGATGACTCGAATCTGCGCACTGGTGTGGGCGGCGCCTAGTGGTATAGAACGGAGGCCAGGCCGAGTGGGTGGGTGTCACGTGGATGCCTATGTGCTCGCTTGGACCTTTGCCGAATGCGTTTCTCAAATCCTTTTGGGGCGAATATGTGGTGTACGGGGGGTAGTGGCCAGTTTGTTGCAGGCCGCTTTCCTCCCCATTGATGAGCTCCATAGCTCTCTGGGCTTTTGTAACTCCGGGCAGTTGGATTGCGAGTTGTCCGTTGGCCAGCTTTACGGGGGGTGAGTCTGACACTATGTGGCAGGCCTCTCCTTAGTGGGTTGGACTGCGGTGGCTTACGAGTTGGTGCTAGGCTGCGCGGCCTAGCAGACGGCTGCTCGGGGTGGATCTCGATGTATAGCTCTATAGTGTCGGGGGACTTTGTTCTCCTGTGTGTTCTCACGGTAGTGAGGCAGTAGGCATGTCTAATATCTTACAGACCACCCAGGAAGGCTGTTCTGGGTTGCCAAAAATGGGCTGAGGCGCAGCTAGGTGAGGGGCTGCTGCTGCTCGAGCTACCTCCCCGGGACGTGCTTGAGGTTGGGCACGTGCGCGGCCAGCGGATCAACCTCTCCGGGGGCCATGGGGACCAACCACCGGAGGCATTGCTCGGGGTCCCCAAACGGCTTGTAGTCACTTCTACGGGCCATGGTTGCAAAAACTCCTTGGTTAGGAAGTCCGTATAGACAGAGGCACAGGATCGGAGCCACAGTCAGTCAGGCCGAAGGAGCGGGTGGACCCCGGCTGGCGAAGCTCTTGAGAACTCCTCAGTGGTGTCAATGACCTCCGTTGCCTCGGGTATGAGAGTTGGGGTGGCGGGGGTCGTAATAGCGCTGCAGCCTGCTCTCCGTGGTGGCGTGGATAAAGGGCGGGAGAGGGCCCGTCTAGAAAGGGACGTAAGAGGATCCGAGGCCTCCGGACCAGGTGATGGTAGGAGTCTCGGATGGTGAGGCTTATGGAAAGGTACAGGAATCATAAGCGGAAAAGTGTGATGTTGGGAACGGCAAGTCCGGAGAGCAGGTGAGGTGGAATTGGGGGTCCCTGTGCGGTCGTGCGGCAGGCGGTGAGTCTGGTGTGCGTTGGCGGACCCTGGCTGCCAGGGCGACGCCCCAGAAATGGACCTGCCCCCCGTCGCTTCCAGATCTGGTGAAGAATAGAGTTCTGGAAGAGCTGCTGGCGGGGGGTGTGGAGCATCGGGCCACCGCTGCCTTAGTCAAGAAAGCAGGTCGGGAGCCTAGCCTGATCGAGTCCTCTGCTTTTGATCTCATGACAGCCCTGGGGGGTAAGGTAGTGTGGCCGACAAAGTCCGCGAGGTTCAGACCTCAAGACCAATGGAAGGCGGGTTGGGCGAGGCGGCTCGTCCAACGTGGGAGAGTGTTCTAGCACCAGCAGCGCGGCTATTCTGTAGTGAAGAAGGGGCTGGCACGGCGGATCTTGGATGGTCTGACGCCCCTTGATGTGATTTGCCGCTGGAGTTGGT
>NC_083758.1:1112500-1132500 GCF_033458585.1 Syngnathus typhle
TAGTCTCCGGAGAATGACAGCGGGCGCGCGCAAGAGGCCAGTCCGGGGATGAGGCAGCATCCTCGGGCAGCAGGCGGGAGGAGGCAGCCTCCCCTTAGTATAACTTAGTCTCCGGAGAATGACAGCGGGCGCGCGCAAGAGGCCAGTCCGGGGATGAGGCAGCATCCTCGGGCAGCAGGCGGGAGGAGGCAGCCTCCCCTTAGTATAACTTAGTCTCCGGAGAATGACAGCGGGCGCGCGCAAGAGGCCAGTCCGGGGATGAGGCAGCATCCTCGGGCAGCAGGCGGGAGGAGGCAGCCTCCCCTTAGTATAACTTAGTCTCCGGAGAATGACAGCGGGCGCGCGCAAGAGGCCAGTCCGGGGATGAGGCAGCATCCTCGGGCAGCAGGCGGGAGGAGGCAGCCTCCCCTTAGTATAACTTAGTCTCCGGAGAATGACAGCGGGCGCGCGCAAGAGGCCAGTCCGGGGATGAGGCAGCATCCTCGGGCAGCAGGCGGGAGGAGGCAGCCTCCCCTTAGTATAACTTAATCTCCGGAGAATGACAGCGGGCGCGCCTAAGAGGCTGGTCCGGGGACCAGGCACTCTCCCCGGACAACAAAGCACGTCCCCCTCCTGAGTGGACAAAAAAAATCCACTCCTGGTACCTAGAATTTTCTCCAGCGGCGGGCTGGGAGTCTAATCTTTCTCCTGGCCGAGAAAAGAGCACTCTCCCCGGACAACAAAGCACGTCCCCCTCCTGAGTGGACAAAAAAAATCCACTCCTGGTACCTAGAATTTTCTCCAGCGGCGGGCTGGGAGTCTAATCTTTCTCCTGGCCGAGAAAAGAGCACTCTCCCCGGACAACAAAGCACGTCCCCCTCCTGAGTGGACAAAAAAAATCCACTCCTGGTACCTAAGATTTTCTCCAGCGGCGGGCTGGGAGTCTAATCTTTCTCCTGGCAGAGAAAAGAGCACTTTCCCCCGGACAACAAAGCACGTCCCCCTCCTGAGTGGACAAAAAAAATCCACTCCTGGTACCTAGAATTTTCTCCAGCGGCGGGCTGGGAGTCTAATCTTTCTCCTGGCCGAGAAAAGAGCACTTTCCCCCGGACACCAAACCAGCCAACGTCCCCCTCCTGAGTGGACAAAAAAAATCCACTCCTGGTACCTAAAATTTTCTCCAGCGGCGGGCTTGGGACGAAAATCAATCTTCCTCCCGAAATTAAACCACTATTGGCGGACGCCAGCCCCAAGCGCCAGCCCCGACCGCCACCCCCCGACCGCCACAAGGCGACCGCCACAAGGCGACCGCCACAAGGCGACCGCCACCGGCCCCAAGCGCCAGCCCCGACCGCCACCCCCCGACCGCCACAAGGCGACCGCCACAAGGCGACCGCCACAAGGCGACCGCCACAAGGCGACCGCCACCGGCCCCAAGCGCCAGCCCCGACCGCCACCCCCCGACCGCCACAAGGCGACCGCCACAAGGCGACCGCCACCGGCCCCAAGCGCCAGCCCCGACCGCCACCCCCCGACCGCCACAAGGCGACCGCCACAAGGCGACCGCCACAAGGCGACCGCCACAAGGCGACCGCCACAAGGCGACCGCCACAAGGCGACCGCCACTGGCCCCAAGCGCCAGCCCCGACCGCCACCCCCCGACCGCCACAAGGCGACCGCCACAAGGCGACCGCCACAAGGCGACCGCCACAAGGCGACCGCCACAAGGCGACCGCCACCGGCCCCAAGCGCCAGCCCCGACCGCCACAAGGCGACCGCCACAAGGCGACCGCCACAAGGCGACCGCCACAAGGCGACCGCCACAAGGCGACCGCCACTGGCCCCAAGCGCCAGCCCCGACCGCCACCCCCCGACCGCCACAAGGCGACCGCCACAAGGCGACCGCCACAAGGCGACCGCCACAAGGCGACCGCCACAAGGCGACCGCCACTGGCCCCAAGCGCCAGCCCCGACCGCCACCCCCCGACCGCCACAAGGCGACCGCCACAAGGCGACCGCCACCGGCCCCAAGCGCCAGCCCCGACCGCCACCCCCCGACCGCCACAAGGCGACCGCCACAAGGCGTTAGTGGCCGCGCCCGGTACTTTACTGGACCCTATTTGGCCCGCGGACCGGCCGGCGTCGCTTCCTTGAATGCTTAGCCGCCTTTCGAGCTGCCATGCCGGGCTTGAGTTAGTGGTTTGCGCCCGGTACTTTACTGGACCCTATTTGGCCCGCGGACCGGCCGGCGTCGCTTCCTTGAATGCTTAGCCGCCTTTCGAGCTGCCATGCCGGGCTTGAGTTAGTGGTTTGCGCCCGGTACTCTACGTTAAAAGTCAGGCGGAACGGCTCTGAAGCTCCAGACGGTGCTTCCTTGAATGCTTAGCCGCCTTTCGAGCTGCCATGCCGGGCTTGAGTTAGTGGTTTGCGCCCGGTACTCTACGTTAAAAGTCAGGCGGAACGGCTCTGAAGCTCCAGACGGTGCTTCCTTGAATGCTTAGCCGCCTTTCGAGCTGCCATGCCGGGCTTGAGTTAGTGGTTTGCGCCCGGTACTCTACGTTAAAAGTCAGGCGGAACGGCTCTGAAGCTCCAGACGGTGCTTCCTTGAATGCTTAGCCGCCTTTCGAGCTGCCATGCCGGGCTTGAGTTAGTGGTTTGCGCCCGGTACTCTACGTTAAAAGTCAGGCGGAACGGCTCTGAAGCTCCAGACGGTGCTTCCTTGAATGCTTAGCCGCCTTTCGAGCTGCCATGCCGGGCTTGAGTTAGTGGTTTGCGCCCGGTACTCTACGTTAAAAGTCAGGCGGAACGGCTCTGAAGCTCCAGACGGTGCTTCCTTGAATGCTTAGCCGCCTTTCGAGCTCTCCTGCCCGGCGTGGGTTTCGCGTCCGCGCCCGGTACATTATGGAAGCCAAAAAAAAAAAAAATTCTAAGTGCGAGTGGGACCGGCCTGGGGGGCTTCCTTGAAAGCCCATCCGCCCTCCGAGCTCTCCCACCGGTCGTGGGTTGGCGTCCGCCACTGCTCAAAGCGAACTTCAAATCATCTGCTTAATAATGTGGAACGCCATTCTTGAGTAGTTTCTCCTTAATGTGGGCTCAACTGGCCGGTAATCATCACCGGTGTCTGAAATTGATCTCAGTTATCCAAAGAGCCCTGACACGGAATACCGTCCATGAGTTTAATTGAAAAACAAAAAATTTAATCTTTCTGACACATAAATACAATTTGCATAATAATTTGGAACACAGTGTATGTTAAAATGTAACTTTGTTTTTTATTGAAATAAAGGGTCCTATGTTAAAATGTAACTTGTTTGTCTTTTCTTTGAAATAGCTTTTGATTTCAGTAAATATGACCTCCTAATGCTGTAAATTCTTAAGATGGGCATTTCAGTTCATAAAAACCTATAAAATGTTATAAAACTCTGTTGTGCGTAATAATGTGGAACAGTGCATTTTAAGTTTTTTATTTTTTAAAAATTCTGTGATCATTCGGAGGTTTGTTCAATAAAATTAGAATTCATCAAAATAATGGTTGATGACTTGAAAATTATGCTGACTCATTTTGCATCGACTATTTAGGAAAATCTGAGATAAATGTCACTTGCATAATAATTTGGAACACGGTGTAGGACCCTTTGTTCAACAGCAGCTTCACGATTCTTCCATCCACTGAACTTGTGAGTTTTTGTACAGTTTCTGGTTGAATTTCTTGGCAGGATCTAAGAATAGCCTGCCAGAGCTGCTCTTTGGAATTGAACTGCCTCCCACCTTCGTAGATTTTCTGCTTGACGATGCTCCACAAGTTTTCAATAGGATTGAGGTCAGGGGAGCATGGGGGCCACACCATCAGTTTCTCTCCCTTTATTCCCATAGATGCCAAAGACGTTGACGTATTTCTTGCAGCATGAGATGGTGCATTGTCATGCATGAAGATGATCTTTTGACGGAAAGCACGGTTCTTCCTGTTGTACCATGGACAGAAGTGTTGAGTCAGAAATTCCACGTAGTTAACAGACGTAATTTTGACGCCTTCAGGGACCCTAAAGGGGCCAAGCAGCTCTCTCCCCATGATTCCGGCCCAAAACATCACTCCGCCACCTCCCTGCTGACGCCGCAGCCTTGTTGGGCTATCGTGGCCGTCCACCAACCATCCACGACTCCATCCATCTGTAAAGTCAAGTCAAATCAAGTTTATTTGTATAGCCCTAAATCACAAGCAGTCTCAAAGGGCTTCACATAGACAGAAATTGACAATTATTCTCAAAGCATCCCCTGAGCTCTCAAAAGTGCAAGGAAAAACTTAAAAAACCCTACCTGGCCCATCCAAGGTTGCACGGCACTCGTCGGTGAACAGGACTGTCTGAAAATTTGTCTTCATGTAAGTCTGGGCCCACTGCAGCCGTTTCTGCTTGTTCGCGTTGTTCAGGGGTGGCCGAATGGAGGGTTTCCGCACAACTGCAAGCCTCTGGAGGATCCTGCACCTCGTCGTTCGTGGGACTTCACTGGCACCAGCAGCGTCGAATATTTGTTTGCTCGTCTTTAGTGGCATGCTTGCAGCCGCCCTCTTGATTCGATTTGTTTGTCTTGCAGAAACCTTCCTTGTCGTGCCTTTGTCTGCACGAACGCGCGTTTGCTCCGAATCAGCGACGAATTTCTTCAAAGTTCGATGGTCGCGCTTAAGCTTTCGTGCAATATCGAATGTCTGCATACCTTGTCCAAGGCATCGAACGATTTCACGCTTCTCGACAGCAGAGAGATCCTTTTTCCTCCCCATGGTTGAACGAAATGGCCGAACGCTTAAAAACGCGGAACTTAAATAGACTTGTTAATTACTACAATTGCGCTCACCTGGCAGACTACCATGGACTGTACCATGACTGAGGGTGATTTCAGTACTTGAAAAACAAAAAATGTAATCTTTATGACACTTAAATACATTTTGCATAATAATTTGGAACACGGGACCGTGTTCCAAATTATTATGCAAAGGATATTTATCTCAGATTTTCCTAAATAGCTTCCTTGAAATGTTACCCGGCTTTTGAGCTCTCCTGCCCGGCGTGGGTTTGCGTCAGCGCCCGGTAACATTATGGAAGCTAAAAGAAAGAAAAAAGAAACAAATCTAAGTGCGATTGCTGGTGTCTAAATACATTTTGCATAATAATTTGGAACACGGGACCGTGTTCCAAATTATTATGCAAGTGATATTTATCTCAGATTTTCCTAAATAGCTTTACTCGTCGTGCCGACCGGAGGGAGGCCACTCCCCGCCGCAGCTGAACAGTCATCCCGGCCTAGTGGAGGTCTGCGCAGGGGGGGTCTTCCTTGAAATCTTAGCCGCCTTCCGAGCTCTCCTGCCGGGCGTGGGTTTGCGTCAGCGGCCGGTGTCATTTACTCGTCGTGCCGACCGGAGGGAGGCCACTCCCCGCCGCAGCTGAACAGTCATCCCGGCCTAGTGGAGGTCTGCGCAGGGGGGGTCTTCCTTGAAATCTTAGCCGCCTTCCGAGCTCTCCTGCCGGGCGTGGGTTTGCGTCAGCGGCCGGTGTCATTTACTCGTCGTGCCGACCGGAGGGAGGCCACTCCCCGCTACAGCTGAACAGTCATCCCGGCCTAGTGGAGGTCTGCGCAGGGGGGGTCTTCCTTGAAATCTTAGCCGCCTTCCGAGCTCTCCTGCCGGGCGTGGGTTTGCGTCAGCGGCCGGTGTCATTTACTCGTCGTGCCGACCGGAGGGAGGCCACTCCCCGCCACAGCTGAACAGTCATCCCGGCCTAGTGGAGGTCTGCGCAGGGGGGGTCTTCCTTGAAATCTTAGCCGCCTTCCGAGCTCTCCTGCCGGGCGTGGGTTTGCGTCAGCGGCCGGTGTCATTTACTCGTCGTGCCGACCGGAGGGAGGCCACTCCCCGCCGCAGCTGAACAGTCATCCCGGCCTAGTGGAGGTCTGCGCAGGGGGGGTCTTCCTTGAAATCTTAGCCGCCTTCCGAGCTCTCCTGCCGGGCGTGGGTTTGCGTCAGCGGCCGGTGTCATTTACTCGTCGTGCCGACCGGAGGGAGGCCACTCCCCGCCGCAGCTGAACAGTCATCCCGGCCTAGTGGAGGTCTGCGCAGGGGGGGTCTTCCTTGAAATCTTAGCCGCCTTCCGAGCTCTCCTGCCGGGCGTGGGTTTGCGTCAGCGGCCGGTGTCATTTACTCGTCGTGCCGACCGGAGGGAGGCCACTCCCCGCCGCAGCTGAACAGTCATCCCGGCCTAGTGGAGGTCTGCGCAGGGGGGGTCTTCCTTGAAATCTTAGCCGCCTTCCGAGCTCTCCTGCCGGGCGTGGGTTTGCGTCAGCGGCCGGTGTCATTTACTCGTCGTGCCGACCGGAGGGAGGCCACTCCCCGCCGCAGCTGAACAGTCATCCCGGCCTAGTGGAGGTCTGCGCAGGGGGGGTCTTCCTTGAAATCTTAGCCGCCTTCCGAGCTCTCCTGCCCGGCGTGGGTTTGCGTCAGCGCCCGGTAACATTATGGAAGCTAAAAGAAAGAAAAAAGAAACAAATCTAAGAGCAAGTGCTGGTGTATTTACTCGTCGTGTCCACCGGAGGGAGGCAACTCCCCGCCGCAGCTGCAGAGGCAGCTTTGAAAAGTCATCCTGGCCTAGTGGAGGTCTGCGCAGGAGGGGTCTTCCTTGAAATCTTAGCCGCCTTCCGAGCTCTCCTGCCGGGCGTGGGTTTGCGTCAGCGGCCGGTGTCATTTACTCGTCGTGTCCACCGGAGGGAGGCCACTCCCCGCCGCAGCTGCAGCGGCAGCTTTGAAACGTCATCCCGGCCCCCTGGAACTGTGCGCGGGGGGGGCGATGCGTCCCGTGCGAGGTACCAGGTCGCGCTGCGCCGTCTGCCTGGCCGCTTTGGGCCCGCTGGAAGTCTATTAAAGCTCCGCGATCTCCGCCTCGGTGCTTAAAAAGCGTCCATCCGCTCTCCTGGAGCTTCTTTCGGTCATCTCGTCCGCGTGCACGGCCTGCCGGTGGCACCGGCTGGAGCTCCGCAAAAAGCTCCATTTCTGTTAAAAATGCTTAGCCGCGTCCCTGGAAGCCCAATCGGGCGTAGAAAGTGAGGGGGAAGGCCCCCAAAGCACCGGCTGGAAGTCCCAAAAAAGCTCCATGATTGGTCAAAAATGCTTAGCCGCGTCCCTGGAAGCGTAATCGGGCGTAAAAAGTGAGGCGGACCGGCCCTGGAGCTCCGTGTGGAGGTCCTCAAAAAGCTCCATAACGTGTTAAAAATGCTTAGCCGCGTCCCTGGAAGCGTAATCGGGCGTAAAATGTTAGGCGGAACGCCCCTGGAGAAAAAAAAATCCGCTCCTGGTACCTAAAATTTTCTCCAGCGGCGGGCTCGGAGTCTCATCTTTCTCCTGGCCGAGAAAAGAGCACTTTCCCCCGGACACCGAACCAGTCAACGTCCCCCTCCTGAGTGGACAAAAAAAATCCACTCCTGGTACCTAAGATTTTCTCCAGCGGCGGGCTTGGGACGAAAATGAATCTTTCTCCCGAAATTAAACCACTATAGGCGGACGCCAGCCCCAAGCACCAGCCCGCATAATAATTTGGAACACGGCACCGTGTTCCAAATTATTATGCAAATCTAATCGGGCGTAAAAAGTGAGGCGGACCGGCCCTGGAGCTCCGTGTGGAGGTCCTCAAAAAGCTCCATAACGTGTTAAAAATGCTTAGCCGCGTCCCTGGAAGCGTAATCGGGCGTAAAAAGTGAGGCGGACCGGCCCTGGAGCTCCGTGTGGAGGTCCTCAAAAAGCTCCATTTCTGTTAAAAATGCTTAGCCGCGTCCCTGGAAGCCCAATCGGGCGTAGAAAGTGAGGGGGAAGGCCCCCAAAGCACCGGCTGGAAGTCCCAAAAAAGCTCCATGATTGGTCAATAATGCTTAGCCGCCTCCCTGGAAGCCTAATCGGGCATAAAAAGCTAGGCGGAACGGCCCCAAAGCTCCACACGGAAGTCCCAAAAAAGCTCCATGATTGGTCAATAATGCTTAGCTGCCTCCCTGGAAGCCTAATCGGGCATAAAAAGTTAGGCGGAACGGCCCCAAAGCTCCACACGGAAGTCCCAAAAAAGCTCCATGATTGGTCAATAATGCTTAGCCGCCTCCCTGGAAGCCTAATCGGGCATAAAAAGTTAGGCGGAACGGCCCCAAAGCTCCACACGGAAGTCCCAAAAAAGCTCCATGATTGGTCAATAATGCTTAGCCGCCTCCCTGGAAGCCTAATCGGGCATAAAAAGTTAGGCGGAACGGCCCCAAAGCTCCACACGGAAGTCCCAAAAAAGCTCCATGATTGGTCAATAATGCTTAGCCGCCTCCCTGGAAGCCTAATCGGGCATAAAAAGCTAGGCGGAACGGCCCCAAAGCTCCACACGGAAGTCCCAAAAAAGCTCCATGATTGGTCAATAATGCTTAGCCGCCTCCCTGGAAGCCTAATCGGGCATAAAAAGTTAGGCGGAACGGCTCCAAAGCTCCACACGGAAGTCCCAAAAAAGCTCCATGATTGGTCAATAATGCTTAGCCGCCTCCCTGGAAGCCTAATCGGGCATAAAAAGTTAGGCGGAACGGCCCCAAAGCTCCACACGGAAGTCCCAAAAAAGCTCCATGATTGGTCAATAATGCTTAGCCGCCTCCCTGGAAGCCTAATCGGGCATAAAAAGTTAGGCGGAACGGCCCCAAAGCTCCACACGGAAGTCCCAAAAAAGCTCCATGATTGGTCAATAATGCTTAGCCGCCTCCCTGGAAGCCTAATCGGGCATAAAAAGTTAGGCGGAACGGCCCCAAAGCTCCACACGGAAGTCCGAAAAAAGCTCAAAAATTTTCTAAGTGCCAACGGCTCATTCGCCGTAATGTGTCCGCTCCGCGCTGGTTCCCCGGTCGGCCGCGAATAGCGCAAAATCAGCCTCACGGAAGTTCGAAAAAAGCTCAAAAATTTTCTAAGTGCCAACGGCTCATTCGCCGTAATGTGTCCGCTCCGCGCTGGTTCCCCGGTCGGCCGCGAATAGCGCAAAATCAGCCTCACGGAAGTTCGAAAAAAGCTCAAAAATTTTCTAAGTGCCAACGGCTCATTCGCCGTAATGTGTCCGCTCCGCGCTGGTTCCCCGGTCGGCCGCGAATAGCGCAAAATCAGCCTCACGGAAGTTCGAAAAAAGCTCAAAAATTTTCTAAGTGCCAACGGCTCATTCGCCGTAATGTGTCCGCTCCGCGCTGGTTCCCCGGTCGGCCGCGAATAGCGCAAAAATCAGCCTAAGTGCAGTACCAACCTTGGCGTGTTGGTGCGCCAGAGTACGATGAGTTGGTCCCCCTAGTCACTGTACTCATTACCTTTACCCCCTAATCGCAAAATATAGTCAGAACGTATATGCAGAAGACTATTTTTTTCTTTTTTAAAATTTTCTAAGTGCCAGCGGATGCTGGCACACGAACTGTCCGAGCTACGACGGTTCTCCGGTCGGACAGCGAGGGTGAAAAAGCGGTCCTAAAATCACCGAGGGCTGCCGCACAAGTTGTCCGAGTGGCGACGGTTCCCCGGTCGGCCACGAATGTCGAAAATTCGGCCTCTCCACCACGGAGGTCGGTGAGAATTTCAGAATATTTTCTAAGTGCGAGCGTGGGCTGCCGCACAACTTGTCCGAGTGGCGACGGTTCCCCGGTCGGATCCGAATGTCGAAAATCCGGCCTCTCCACCACGGAGGTCGGTGAGAATTTCAGAATATTTTCTAAGTGCCAGCGTGGGCTGCCGCACAAGCTGTCCGAATTGCGACGGTTCTCCTTTCGGACCCGAATCGCAAAAATTCGGCCTCTCCACCACGGAAGTCGGTGAGAATTTCAGAATATTTTCTAAGTGCCAGCGTGGGCTGCCGCACAAGCTGTCCGCTTTGTCTGGTTCCCTCGGTCGGCCACGAATGGCGAAAAATCAGCCTCTCCTTCTGGAGCTCGCGCCAACTTTGGCAAATATTTTCTAAGTGCCAACGGCTCTTGCGCCGTAATGTGTCCGCTTTGTCTGGTTCCCTCGGTCGGCCACAAACAGCGAAAAATCAGCCTCTCCTTCTGGAGCTCGCGCCAACTTTGGCGAATATTTTCTAAGTGCCAACGGCTCTTGCGCCGTAATGTGTCCGCTTTGTCTGGTTCCCTCGGTCGGCCACGAATGGCGAAAAATCAGCCTCTCCTTCTGGAGCTCGCGCCAACTTTGGCAAATATTTTCTAAGTGCCAACGGCTCTTGCGCCGTAATGTGTCCGCTTTGTCTGGTTCCCTCGGTCGGCCACAAACAGCGAAAAATCAGCCTCTCCTTCTGGAGCTCGCGCCAACTTTGGCGAATATTTTCTAAGTGCCAACGGCTCTTGCGCCGTAATGTGTCCGCTTTGTCTGGTTCCCTCGGTCGGCCACGAACGGCGAAAAATCAGCCTCTCCTTCTGGAGCTCGCGCCAACTTTGGCGAATATTTTCTAAGTGCCAACGGCTCTTGCGCCGTAATGTGTCCGCTTTGTCTGGTTCCCTCGGTCGGCCACGAACGGCGAAAAATCAGCCTCTCCTTCTGGAGCTCGCGCCAACTTTGGCGAATATTTTCTAAGTGCCAACGGCTCTTGCGCCGTAATGTGTCCGCTTTGCCTGGTTCCCTCGGTCGGCCACGAACGGCGAAAAATCAGCCTCTCCTTCTGGAGCTCGCGCCAACTTTGGCGAATATTTTCTAAGTGCCAACGGCTCTTGCGCCGTAATGTGTCCGCTTTGCCTGGTTCCCTCGGTCGGCCACGAACGGCGAAAAATCAGCCTCTCCTTCTGGAGCTCGCGCCAACTTTGGCGAATATTTTCTAAGTGCCAACGGCTCTTGCGCCGTAATGTGTCCGCTTTGCCTGGTTCCCTCGGTCGGCCACGAACGGCGAAAAATCAGCCTCTCCTTCTGGAGCTCGCGCCAACTTTGGCAAAAATATTCTAAGTGCCAACGGCTCTTGCGCCGTAATGTGTCCGCTTTGTCTGGTTCCCTCGGTCGGCCACAAACGGCGAAAAATCAGCCTCTCCTTCTGGAGCTCGCGCCAACTTTGGCGAATATTTTCTAAGTGCCAACGGCTCTTGCGCCGTAATGTGTCCGCTTTGCCTGGTTCCCTCGGTCGGCCACGAACGGCGAAAAATCAGCCTCTCCTTCTGGAGCTCGCGCCAACTTTGGCGAATATTTTCTAAGTGCCAACGGCTCTTGCGCCGTAATGTGTCCGCTTTGCCTGGTTCCCTCGGTCGGCCACGAACGGCGAAAAATCAGCCTCTCCTTCTGGAGCTCGCGCCAACTTTGGCGAATATTTTCTAAGTGCCAACGGCTCTTGCGCCGTAATGTGTCCGCTTTGCCTGGTTCCCTCGGTCGGCCACGAACGGCGAAAAATCAGCCTCTCCTTCTGGAGCTCGCGCCAACTTTGGCAAAAATATTCTAAGTGCCAACGGCTCTTGCGCCGTAATGTGTCCGCTTTGTCTGGTTCCCTCGGTCGGCCACAAACGGCGAAAAATCAGCCTCTCCTTCTGGAGCTCGCGCCAACTTTGGCGAATATTTTCTAAGTGCCAACGGCTCTTGCGCCGTAAAGTGTCCGCTTTGCCTGGTTCCCTCGGTCGGCCACAAACGGCGAAAAATCAGCCTCTCATTCTGGAGCTCGTGCCAACTTTGGCGAATATTTTCTAAGTGCCAACGGCTCTTGCGCCGTAATGTGTCCGCTTTGCCTGGTTCCCTCGGTCGGCCACAAACGGCGAAAAATCAGCCTCTCCTTCTGGAGCTCGCGCCAACTTTGGCGAATATTTTCTAAGTGCCAACGGCTCTTGCGCCGTAATGTGTCCGCTTTGCCTGGTTCCCTCGGTCGGCCACGAACGGCGAAAAATCAGCCTCTCCTTCTGGAGCTCGCGCCAACTTTGGCGAATATTTTCTAAGTGCCAACGGCTCTTGCGCCGTAATGTGTCCGCTTTGCCTGGTTCCCTCGGTCGGCCACGAACGGCGAAAAATCAGCCTCTCCTTCTGGAGCTCGCGCCAACTTTGGCGAATATTTTCTAAGTGCCAACGGCTCTTGCGCCGTAATGTGTCCGCTTTGCCTGGTTCCCTCGGTCGGCCACGAACGGCGAAAAATCAGCCTCTCCTTCTGGAGCTCGCGCCAACTTTGGCAAAAATATTCTAAGTGCCAACGGCTCTTGCGCCGTAATGTGTCCGCTTTGTCTGGTTCCCTCGGTCGGCCACAAACGGCGAAAAATCAGCCTCTCCTTCTGGAGCTCGCGCCAACTTTGGCGAATATTTTCTAAGTGCCAACGGCTCTTGCGCCGTAATGTGTCCGCTTTGCCTGGTTCCCTCGGTCGGCCACGAACGGCGAAAAATCAGCCTCTCCTTCTGGAGCTCGCGCCAACTTTGGCGAATATTTTCTAAGTGCCAACGGCTCTTGCGCCGTAATGTGTCCGCTTTGCCTGGTTCCCTCGGTCGGCCACGAACGGCGAAAAATCAGCCTCTCCTTCTGGAGCTCGCGCCAACTTTGGCGAATATTTTCTAAGTGCCAACGGCTCTTGCGCCGTAATGTGTCCGCTTTGCCTGGTTCCCTCGGTCGGCCACGAACGGCGAAAAATCAGCCTCTCCTTCTGGAGCTCGCGCCAACTTTGGCAAAAATATTCTAAGTGCCAACGGCTCTTGCGCCGTAATGTGTCCGCTTTGTCTGGTTCCCTCGGTCGGCCACAAACGGCGAAAAATCAGCCTCTCCTTCTGGAGCTCGCGCCAACTTTGGCGAATATTTTCTAAGTGCCAACGGCTCTTGCGCCGTAAAGTGTCCGCTTTGCCTGGTTCCCTCGGTCGGCCACAAACGGCGAAAAATCAGCCTCTCATTCTGGAGCTCGTGCCAACTTTGGCGAATATTTTCTAAGTGCCAACGGCTCTTGCGCCGTAATGTGTCCGCTTTGCCTGGTTCCCTCGGTCGGCCACAAACGGCGAAAAATCAGCCTCTCCTTCTGGAGCTCGCGCCAACTTTGGCGAATATTTTCTAAGTGCCAACGGCTCTTGCGCCGTAATGTGTCCGCTTTGCCTGGTTCCCTCGGTCGGCCACGAACGGCGAAAAATCAGCCTCTCCTTCTGGAGCTCGCGCCAACTTTGGCGAATATTTTCTAAGTGCCAACGGCTCTTGCGCCGTAATGTGTCCGCTTTGCCTGGTTCCCTCGGTCGGCCACGAACGGCGAAAAATCAGCCTCTCCTTCTGGAGCTCGCGCCAACTTTGGCGAATATTTTCTAAGTGCCAACGGCTCTTGCGCCGTAATGTGTCCGCTTTGCCTGGTTCCCTCGGTCGGCCACGAACGGCGAAAAATCAGCCTCTCCTTCTGGAGCTCGCGCCAACTTTGGCAAAAATATTCTAAGTGCCAACGGCTCTTGCGCCGTAATGTGTCCGCTTTGTCTGGTTCCCTCGGTCGGCCACAAACGGCGAAAAATCAGCCTCTCCTTCTGGAGCTCGCGCCAACTTTGGCGAATATTTTCTAAGTGCCAACGGCTCTTGCGCCGTAAAGTGTCCGCTTTGCCTGGTTCCCTCGGTCGGCCACAAATAGCGAAAAATCAGCCTCTCCTTCTGGAGCTCGCCTAAGTGCCAACGGCTCTTGCGCCGTAATGTGTCCGCTTTGCCTGGTTCCCTCGGTCGGCCACAAACGGCGAAAAATCAGCCTCTCCTTCTGGAGCTCGCGCCAACTTTGGCGAATATTTTCTAAGTGCCAACGGCTCTTGCGCCGTAATGTGTCCGCTTTGCCTGGTTCCCTCGGTCGGCCACGAACGGCGAAAAATCAGCCTCTCCTTCTGGAGCTCGCGCCAACTTTGGCGAATATTTTCTAAGTGCCAACGGCTCTTGCGCCGTAATGTGTCCGCTTTGCCTGGTTCCCTCGGTCGGCCACGAACGGCGAAAAATCAGCCTCTCCTTCTGGAGCTCGCGCCAACTTTGGCGAATATTTTCTAAGTGCCAACGGCTCTTGCGCCGTAATGTGTCCGCTTTGCCTGGTTCCCTCGGTCGGCCACGAACGGCGAAAAATCAGCCTCTCCTTCTGGAGCTCGCGCCAACTTTGGCAAAAATATTCTAAGTGCCAACGGCTCTTGCGCCGTAATGTGTCCGCTTTGTCTGGTTCCCTCGGTCGGCCACAAACGGCGAAAAATCAGCCTCTCCTTCTGGAGCTCGCGCCAACTTTGGCGAATATTTTCTAAGTGCCAACGGCTCTTGCGCCGTAAAGTGTCCGCTTTGCCTGGTTCCCTCGGTCGGCCACAAATAGCGAAAAATCAGCCTCTCCTTCTGGAGCTCGCCTAAGTGCCAACGGCTCTTGCGCCGTAATGTGTCCGCTTTGTCTGGTTCCCTCGGTCGGCCACAAACGGCGAAAAATCAGCCTCTCCTTCTGGAGCTCGCGCCAACTTTGGCGAATATTTTCTAAGTGCCAACGGCTCTTGCGCCGTAAAGTGTCCGCTTTGCCTGGTTCCCTCGGTCGGCCACAAATAGCGAAAAATCAGCCTCTCCTTCTGGAGCTCGCCTAAGTGCCAACGGCTCTTGCGCCGTAATGTGTCCGCTTTGTCTGGTTCCCTCGGTCGGCCACAAACGGCGAAAAATCAGCCTCTCCTTCTGGAGCTCGCGCCAACTTTGGCGAATATTTTCTAAGTGCCAACGGCTCTTGCGCCGTAAAGTGTCCGCTTTGCCTGGTTCCCTCGGTCGGCCACAAATAGCGAAAAATCAGCCTCTCCTTCTGGAGCTCGCCTAAGTGCCAACGGCTCTTGCGCCGTAATGTGTCCGCTTTGTCTGGTTCCCTCGGTCGGCCACAAACGGCGAAAAATCAGCCTCTCCTTCTGGAGCTCGCGCCAACTTTGGCGAATATTTTCTAAGTGCCAACGGCTCTTGCGCCGTAAAGTGTCCGCTTTGCCTGGTTCCCTCGGTCGGCCACAAATAGCGAAAAATCAGCCTCTCCTTCTGGAGCTCGCCTAAGTGCCAACGGCTCTTGCGCCGTAATGTGTCCGCTTTGTCTGGTTCCCTCGGTCGGCCACAAACGGCGAAAAATCAGCCTCTCCTTCTGGAGCTCGTGCCAACTTTGGCGAATATTTTCTAAGTGCCAACGGCTCTTGCGCCGTAAAGTGTCCGCTTTGCCTGGTTCCCTCGGTCGGCCACAAATAGCGAAAAATCAGCCTCTCCTTCTGGAGCTCGCCTAAGTGCCAACGGCTCTTGCGCCGTAATGTGTCCGCTTTGTCTGGTTCCCTCGGTCGGCCACAAACGGCGAAAAATCAGCCTCTCATTCTGGAGCTCGTGCCAACTTTGGCGAATATTTTATAAGTGCCAACGGCTCTTGCGCCGTAATGTGTCCGCTTTGCCTGGTTCCCTCGGTCGGCCACAAATAGCGAAAAAATCAGCCTCTCCTTCTGGAGCTCGCCTAAGTGCCAACGGCTCTTGCGCCGTAATGTGTCCGCTTTGCCTGGTTCCCTCGGTCGGCCACAAACGGCGAAAAATCAGCCTCTCATTCTGGAGCTCGTGCCAACTTTGGCGAATATTTTCTAAGTGCCAACGGCTCTTGCGCCGTAATGTGTCCGCTTTGCCTGGTTCCCTCGGTCGGCCACAAATAGCGAAAAAATCAGCCTCTCCTTCTGGAGCTCGCCTAAGTGCCAACGGCTCTTGCGCCGTAATGTGTCCGCTTTGTCTGGTTCCCTCGGTCGGCCACAAACGGCGAAAAATCAGCCTCTCATTCTGGAGCTCGTGCCAACTTTGGCGAATATTTTCTAAGTGCCAACGGCTCTTGCGCCGTAATGTGTCCGCTTTGCCTGGTTCCCTCGGTCGGCCACAAATAGCGAAAAAATCAGCCTCTCCTTCTGGAGCTCGCCTAAGTGCCAACGGCTCTTGCGCCGTAATGTGTCCGCTTTGCCTGGTTCCCTCGGTCGGCCACAAACGGCGAAAAATCAGCCTCTCATTCTGGAGCTCGTGCCAACTTTGGCGAATATTTTCTAAGTGCCAACGGCTCTTGCGCCGTAATGTGTCCGCTTTGCCTGGTTCCCTCGGTCGGCCACGAACGGCGAAAAATCAGCCTCTCCTTCTGGAGCTCGCCTAAGTGCCAACGGCTCTTGCGCCGTAATGTGTCCGCTTTGCCTGGTTCCCTCGGTCGGCCACAAATAGCGAAAAACCAGCCTCTCCTTCTGGAGCTCGCCTAAGTGCCAACGGCTCTTGCGCCGTAATGTGTCCGCTTTGCCTGGTTCCCTCGGTCGGCCACAAACGGCGAAAAATCAGCCTCTCCTTCTGGAGCTCGCCTAAGTGCCAACGGCTCTTGCGCCGTAATGTGTCCGCTTTGCCTGGTTCCCTCGGTCGGCCACAAATAGCGAAAAATCAGCCTCTCCTTCTGGAGCTCGCCTAAGTGCCAACGGCTCTTGCGCCGTAATGTGTCCGCTTTGCCTGGTTCCCTCGGTCGGCCACAAATAGCGAAAAATCAGCCTCTCCTTCTGGAGCTCGCCTAAGTGCCAACGGCTCTTGCGCCGTAATGTGTCCGCTTTGCCTGGTTCCCTCGGTCGGCCACAAACGGCGAAAAATCAGCCTCTCCTTCTGGAGCTCGCCTAAGTGCCAACGGCTCTTGCGCCGTAATGTGTCCGCTTTGCCTGGTTCCCTCGGTCGGCCACAAATAGCGAAAAATCAGCCTCTCCTTCTGGAGCTCGCCTAAGTGCCAACGGCTCTTGCGCCGTAATGTGTCCGCTTTGCCTGGTTCCCTCGGTCGGCCACAAACGGCGAAAAATCAGCCTCTCCTTCTGGAGCTCGCCTAAGTGCCAACGGCTCTTGCGCCGTAATGTGTCCGCTTTGCCTGGTTCCCTCGGTCGGCCACAAATAGCGAAAAATCAGCCTCTCCTTCTGGAGCTCGCCTAAGTGCCAACGGCTCTTGCGCCGTAATGTGTCCGCTTTGCCTGGTTCCCTCGGTCGGCCACAAATAGCGAAAAATCAGCCTCTCCTTCTGGAGCTCGCCTAAGTGCCAACGGCTCTTGCGCCGTAATGTGTCCGCTTTGCCTGGTTCCCTCGGTCGGCCACAAATAGCGAAAAATCAGCCTCTCCTTCTGGAGCTCGCCTAAGTGCCAACGGCTCTTGCGCCGTAATGTGTCCGCTTTGCCTGGTTCCCTCGGTCGGCCACAAACGGCGAAAAATCAGCCTCTCCTTCTGGAGCTCGCCTAAGTGCCAACGGCTCTTGCGCCGTAATGTGTCCGCTTTGCCTGGTTCCCTCGGTCGGCCACAAATAGCGAAAAATCAGCCTCTCCTTCTGGAGCTCGCCTAAGTGCCAACGGCTCTTGCGCCGTAATGTGTCCGCTTTGCCTGGTTCCCTCGGTCGGCCACAAACGGCGAAAAATCAGCCTCTCCTTCTGGAGCTCGCGCCAACTTTGGCGAATATTTTCTAAGTGCCAACGGCTCTTGCGCCGTAAAGTGTCCGCTTTGTCTGGTTCCCTCGGTCGGCCACAAATAGCGAAAAATCAGCCTCTCCTTCTGGAGCTCGCGCAAGTGCCAACGGCTCTTGCGCCGTAAAGTGTCCGCTTTGTCTGGTTCCCTCGGTCGGCCACAAATAGCGAAAAATCAGCCTCTCCTTCTGGAGCTCGTGCCAACTTTGGCGAATATTTTCTAAGTGCCAACGGCTCTTGCGCCGTAATGTGTCCGCTTTGTCTGGTTCCCTCGGTCGGCCACAAATAGCGAAAAATCAGCCTCTCCTTCTGGAGCTCGTGCCAACTTTGGCGAATATTTTCTAAGTGCCAACGGCTCTTGCGCCGTAAAGTGTCCGCTTTGCCTGGTTCCCTCGGTCGGCCACAAATAGCGAAAAATCAGCCTCTCCTTCTGGAGCTCGCGCCAACTTTGTCAAAAAATTTCTAAGTGCCAACGGCTCTTGCGCCGTAAAGTGTCCGCTTTGCCTGGTTCCCTCGGTCGGCCACAAATAGCGAAAAATCAGCCTCTCCTTCTGGAGCTCGCGCCAACTTTGTCGAAAAATTTCTAAGTGCCAACGGCTCTTGCGCCGTAAAGTGTCCGCTTTGTCTGGTTCCCTCGGTCGGCCGCAAATAGCGAAAAATCAGCCTCTCGCCCGTCAGGTACCAGGCGTTGGGGTACCAGGGGTAAGTGCAGTACCAGCTTTGGTCTGTTGGTGCGCCAGAGTACGATGAGTTGGTCCCCCTAGTCACTGTACTCATTACCTTTACCCCCAAATCGCAAAATATAGTCAGAACGAGTGTGGGGAACACAAGTTTTGGCCCCGAGAACCAGGCGGCTGGTGTCTCTAGCGATGTGTTCCCCCCCAAAAAGTGTTCACATGCTCGGACAGCGAACCTAGGAGCTACCGCAAAGCACTCTGGAAGTGCAAGAGCGAAAAATTTTCTAAGTACAAAAACTCTCGAAAATTTTCAAAGTGTCACAGTGCTCGAAAATTTTCAAAGTGCTACATGCTTTCCATCCAAGGAAGGAATAGTGGAGGACCGGCCGCCTCCTTAAACACAAGCCGGCGGAACGACGGGGAGGACCGGCCGCCTCCTTAAACACAGGCCGGTGGAACGTTTGGCAGAATTCTTCTCGTGGAGGACCGGCCGCCTCCTTAAACACAAGCCGGCGGAACGACGGGGAGGACCGGCCGCCTCCTTAAACACAGGCCGGTGGAACGTTTGGCAGAATTCTTCTCGTGGAGGACCGGCCGCCTCCTTAAACACAGGCCGGTGGGAACGGTTGGCAGAATTGCGTGACGGCCGCCTGCTCCCGGCGTCCGCACGTGAACGAACACCCCCTCCCGGGGACGGCCGTCTGCTCCCGACCGCCGTCCTTCACCCCCTCACCTTCCGGACCCCCGTCTGCTCCCGGCGGGCCTCCGAGTACCCCCACCTTCTCCCGAACTGACCGACAGGCAATGAGACCCGCCTTGGTAGGGCCCCCACCGGCCCCGGCTCGCGCCGGCGTTGGGTGGACGGTTCCTCCCCACTTGCGGGTCGCTCTCCACGGAGGACCGGTCGCCTCACTAAACATAGGCCGGGCGAAAATCTGCGAATGTTATACATCCAAGGAGGGAGGACCGGCCGCCTCCTTAAACCACCGGCCGGGCGAAAATATGCGAATGTTATACATCCAAGGAGGGAGGACCGGTCGCCTCACTAAACATAGGCCGGGCGAAAATCTGCGAATGTTATACATCCAAGGAGGGAGGACCGGCCGCCTCCTTAAACCACCGGCCGGGCGAAAATCTGCGAATGTTATACATCCAAGAAAGGAAGGAAGGAGGGAACCGGCCGCCTCCTTAAACACAGGCCGGGCGAAAATCTGCGAATCTTATCCATCCAAGGACGGAGGACCGGCCGCCTCCTTAAACACAGGCCGGTAGGAACGGTTGGCAGAATCGCGTGACGGCCGCCTGCTCCCGGCGTCCGCACGTGAACGAACACCCCCTCCCGGGGACGGCCGTCTGCTCCCGGCCGCCGTCCTTCACCCCCCTCAGCTTCCGGACCCCCGTCTGCTCCCGGCGGGCCTCCGAGTACCCTCCCCTTCTCCCGAACTGACCGACTGGCACTCATGACCCGCCTTGGTAGGGCCCCCACCGGCCCCGGCTCGCGCCGGCGTTGGGTGGACGGTTCCTCCCCACTTGCGGGTCGCACTCTAGCGCCTCGGCCGCCGCGAGAGCGTGCGCTACGCGCCGCCCCCGCAGGCCTTGGCGCGACCGAACGGCAGCGAGACCGAGACGCCCCGAATCCCCCACCTAGAGGAAATCAACGGAGGCCGAGCGCGCGATCCGATTGCGGCACGCCGCGTGGGTGTCCGCCGGCCGCGCCGGTCTACCGCGAATGCTGTTTCTCAAACCCTTGCCTAACCAGACGGCACCGCGGGATGTGTTGTCGCAACTCTGCTCGACTATCCGAATAGCCTTTCCCGACTACCGCGTTGCGGGAGGCGTCTTTCGTGCCGCCGGTGGCGTATGACCTTCCGCGAGAGGCGTGCGGGCTCGGGGGGGCCGCAACGACCGAGTCTGACTCGGACGGGGCGCAGCTTCCCTCCCGGTCGCAGCAATAAGCGCCG
>NC_083758.1:1147500-1167500 GCF_033458585.1 Syngnathus typhle
GCGGGCGCGCGCAAGAGGCCAGTCCGGGGATGAGGCAGCATCCTCGGGCAGCAGGCGGGAGGAGGCAGCCTCCCCTTAGTATAACTTAGTCTCCGGAGAATGACAGCGGGCGCGCGCAAGAGGCCAGTCCGGGGATGAGGCAGCATCCTCGGGCAGCAGGCGGGAGGAGGCAGCCTCCCCTTAGTATAACTTAGTCTCCGGAGAATGACAGCGGGCGCGCGCAAGAGGCCAGTCCGGGGATGAGGCAGCATCCTCGGGCAGCAGGCGGGAGGAGGCAGCCTCCCCTTAGTATAACTTAGTCTCCGGAGAATGACAGCGGGCGCGCGCAAGAGGCCAGTCCGGGGATGAGGCAGCATCCTCGGGCAGCAGGCGGGAGGAGGCAGCCTCCCCTTAGTATAACTTAGTCTCCGGAGAATGACAGCGGGCGCGCGCAAGAGGCCAGTCCGGGGATGAGGCAGCATCCTCGGGCAGCAGGCGGGAGGAGGCAGCCTCCCCTTAGTATAACTTAATCTCCGGAGAATGACAGCGGGCGCGCCTAAGAGGCTGGTCCGGGGACCAGGCACTCTCCCCGGACAACAAAGCACGTCCCCCTCCTGAGTGGACAAAAAAAATCCACTCCTGGTACCTAGAATTTTCTCCAGCGGCGGGCTGGGAGTCTAATCTTTCTCCTGGCCGAGAAAAGAGCACTCTCCCCGGACAACAAAGCACGTCCCCCTCCTGAGTGGACAAAAAAAATCCACTCCTGGTACCTAGAATTTTCTCCAGCGGCGGGCTGGGAGTCTAATCTTTCTCCTGGCCGAGAAAAGAGCACTCTCCCCGGACAACAAAGCACGTCCCCCTCCTGAGTGGACAAAAAAAATCCACTCCTGGTACCTAAGATTTTCTCCAGCGGCGGGCTGGGAGTCTAATCTTTCTCCTGGCAGAGAAAAGAGCACTTTCCCCCGGACAACAAAGCACGTCCCCCTCCTGAGTGGACAAAAAAAATCCACTCCTGGTACCTAGAATTTTCTCCAGCGGCGGGCTGGGAGTCTAATCTTTCTCCTGGCCGAGAAAAGAGCACTTTCCCCCGGACACCAAACCAGCCAACGTCCCCCTCCTGAGTGGACAAAAAAAATCCACTCCTGGTACCTAAAATTTTCTCCAGCGGCGGGCTTGGGACGAAAATCAATCTTCCTCCCGAAATTAAACCACTATTGGCGGACGCCAGCCCCAAGCGCCAGCCCCGACCGCCACCCCCCGACCGCCACAAGGCGACCGCCACAAGGCGACCGCCACAAGGCGACCGCCACCGGCCCCAAGCGCCAGCCCCGACCGCCACCCCCCGACCGCCACAAGGCGACCGCCACAAGGCGACCGCCACAAGGCGACCGCCACCGGCCCCAAGCGCCAGCCCCGACCGCCACCCCCCGACCGCCACAAGGCGACCGCCACAAGGCGACCGCCACCGGCCCCAAGCGCCAGCCCCGACCGCCACCCCCCGACCGCCACAAGGCGACCGCCACAAGGCGACCGCCACAAGGCGACCGCCACAAGGCGACCGCCACAAGGCGACCGCCACAAGGCGACCGCCACTGGCCCCAAGCGCCAGCCCCGACCGCCACCCCCCGACCGCCACAAGGCGACCGCCACAAGGCGACCGCCACAAGGCGACCGCCACAAGGCGACCGCCACAAGGCGACCGCCACCGGCCCCAAGCGCCAGCCCCGACCGCCACAAGGCGACCGCCACAAGGCGACCGCCACAAGGCGACCGCCACAAGGCGACCGCCACAAGGCGACCGCCACTGGCCCCAAGCGCCAGCCCCGACCGCCACCCCCCCGACCGCCACAAGGCGACCGCCACAAGGCGACCGCCACAAGGCGACCGCCACAAGGCGACCGCCACAAGGCGACCGCCACTGGCCCCAAGCGCCAGCCCCGACCGCCACCCCCCGACCGCCACAAGGCGACCGCCACAAGGCGACCGCCACCGGCCCCAAGCGCCAGCCCCGACCGCCACCCCCCGACCGCCACAAGGCGACCGCCACAAGGCGTTAGTGGCCGCGCCCGGTACTTTACTGGACCCTATTTGGCCCGCGGACCGGCCGGCGTCGCTTCCTTGAATGCTTAGCCGCCTTTCGAGCTGCCATGCCGGGCTTGAGTTAGTGGTTTGCGCCCGGTACTCTACGTTAAAAGTCAGGCGGAACGGCTCTGAAGCTCCAGACGGTGCTTCCTTGAATGCTTAGCCGCCTTTCGAGCTGCCATGCCGGGCTTGAGTTAGTGGTTTGCGCCCGGTACTCTACGTTAAAAGTCAGGCGGAACGGCTCTGAAGCTCCAGACGGTGCTTCCTTGAATGCTTAGCCGCCTTTCGAGCTGCCATGCCGGGCTTGAGTTAGTGGTTTGCGCCCGGTACTCTACGTTAAAAGTCAGGCGGAACGGCTCTGAAGCTCCAGACGGTGCTTCCTTGAATGCTTAGCCGCCTTTCGAGCTGCCATGCCGGGCTTGAGTTAGTGGTTTGCGCCCGGTACTCTACGTTAAAAGTCAGGCGGAACGGCTCTGAAGCTCCAGACGGTGCTTCCTTGAATGCTTAGCCGCCTTTCGAGCTGCCATGCCGGGCTTGAGTTAGTGGTTTGCGCCCGGTACTCTACGTTAAAAGTCAGGCGGAACGGCTCTGAAGCTCCAGACGGTGCTTCCTTGAATGCTTAGCCGCCTTTCGAGCTGCCATGCCGGGCTTGAGTTAGTGGTTTGCGCCCGGTACTCTACGTTAAAAGTCAGGCGGAACGGCTCTGAAGCTCCAGACGGTGCTTCCTTGAATGCTTAGCCGCCTTTCGAGCTGCCATGCCGGGCTTGAGTTAGTGGTTTGCGCCCGGTACTCTACGTTAAAAGTCAGGCGGAACGGCTCTGAAGCTCCAGACGGTGCTTCCTTGAATGCTTAGCCGCCTTTCGAGCTGCCATGCCGGGCTTGAGTTAGTGGTTTGCGCCCGGTACTCTACGTTAAAAGTCAGGCGGAACGGCTCTGAAGCTCCAGACGGTGCTTCCTTGAATGCTTAGCCGCCTTTCGAGCTGCCATGCCGGGCTTGAGTTAGTGGTTTGCGCCCGGTACTCTACGTTAAAAGTCAGGCGGAACGGCTCTGAAGCTCCAGACGGTGCTTCCTTGAATGCTTAGCCGCCTTTCGAGCTGCCATGCCGGGCTTGAGTTAGTGGTTTGCGCCCGGTACTCTACGTTAAAAGTCAGGCGGAACGGCTCTGAAGCTCCAGACGGTGCTTCCTTGAATGCTTAGCCGCCTTTCGAGCTGCCATGCCGGGCTTGAGTTAGTGGTTTGCGCCCGGTACTCTACGTTAAAAGTCAGGCGGAACGGCTCTGAAGCTCCAGACGGTGCTTCCTTGAATGCTTAGCCGCCTTTCGAGCTGCCATGCCGGGCTTGAGTTAGTGGTTTGCGCCCGGTACTCTACGTTAAAAGTCAGGCGGAACGGCTCTGAAGCTCCAGACGGTGCTTCCTTGAATGCTTAGCCGCCTTTCGAGCTCTCCTGCCCGGCGTGGGTTTCGCGTCCGCGCCCGGTACATTATGGAAGCCAAAAAAAAAAAAAATTCTAAGTGCGAGTGGGACCGGCCTGGGGGGCTTCCTTGAAAGCCCATCCGCCCTCCGAGCTCTCCCACCGGTCGTGGGTTGGCGTCCGCCACTGCTCAAAGCGAACTTCAAATCATCTGCTTAATAATGTGGAACGCCATTCTTGAGTAGTTTCTCCTTAATGTGGGCTCAACTGGCCGGTAATCATCACCGGTGTCTGAAATTGATCTCAGTTATCCAAAGAGCCCTGACACGGAATACCGTCCATGAGTTTAATTGAAAAACAAAAAATTTAATCTTTCTGACACATAAATACAATTTGCATAATAATTTGGAACACAGTGTAGACTTCCAGCGGACCGCGCGCGGCTCGGCTGACGGCGCAGCGCGATCTGGTACCGCTGCGCGGGACGAAACACGCCCCGTGCAGAGTTCCAGGCGGCCGGGAAGACATTTAAGCGCTGCCGCTGCCGCCTCGGCGGGGAGTTGCCGTCCTCCGGTGGACACGACGAGTAAATACACCAGCAATCGCACTTACACCGTGTTCCAAATTATTATGCAAGTGACATTTATCTCAGATTTTCCTAAATAGTCGATGCAAAATGAGTCAGCATAATTTTCAAGTCATCAACCATTATTTTGATGAATTCTAATTTTATTGAACAAACCTCCGAATGATCACAGAATTTTTAAAAAATAAAAAACTTAAAATGCACTGTTCCACATTATTACGCACAACAGAGTTTTATAACATTTTATAGGTTTTTATGAACTGAAATGCCCATCTTAAGAATTTACAGCATTAGGAGGTCATATTTACTGAAATCAAAAGCTATTTCAAAGAAAAGACAAACAAGTTACATTTTAACATAGGACCCTTTATTTCAATAAAAAACAAAGTTACATTTTAACATAGGACCCTTTGTTCAACAGCAGCTTCACGATTCTTCCATCCACTGAACTTGTGAGTTTTTGTACAGTTTCTGGTTGAATTTCTTGGCAGGATCTAAGAATAGCCTGCCAGAGCTGCTCTTTGGAATTGAACTGCCTCCCACCTTCGTAGATTTTCTGCTTGACGATGCTCCACAAGTTTTCAATAGGATTGAGGTCAGGGGAGCATGGGGGCCACACCATCAGTTTCTCTCCCTTTATTCCCATAGATGCCAAAGACGTTGACGTATTTCTTGCAGCATGAGATGGTGCATTGTCATGCATGAAGATGATCTTTTGACGGAAAGCACGGTTCTTCCTGTTGTACCATGGACAGAAGTGTTGAGTCAGAAATTCCACGTAGTTAACAGACGTAATTTTGACGCCTTCAGGGACCCTAAAGGGGCCAAGCAGCTCTCTCCCCATGATTCCGGCCCAAAACATCACTCCGCCACCTCCCTGCTGACGCCGCAGCCTTGTTGGGCTATCGTGGCCGTCCACCAACCATCCACGACTCCATCCATCTGTAAAGTCAAGTCAAATCAAGTTTATTTGTATAGCCCTAAATCACAAGCAGTCTCAAAGGGCTTCACATAGACAGAAATTGACAATTATTCTCAAAGCATCCCCTGAGCTCTCAAAAGTGCAAGGAAAAACTTAAAAAACCCTACCTGGCCCATCCAAGGTTGCACGGCACTCGTCGGTGAACAGGACTGTCTGAAAATTTGTCTTCATGTAAGTCTGGGCCCACTGCAGCCGTTTCTGCTTGTTCGCGTTGTTCAGGGGTGGCCGAATGGAGGGTTTCCGCACAACTGCAAGCCTCTGGAGGATCCTGCACCTCGTCGTTCGTGGGACTTCACTGGCACCAGCAGCGTCGAATATTTGTTTGCTCGTCTTTAGTGGCATGCTTGCAGCCGCCCTCTTGATTCGATTTGTTTGTCTTGCAGAAACCTTCCTTGTCGTGCCTTTGTCTGCACGAACGCGCGTTTGCTCCGAATCAGCGACGAATTTCTTCAAAGTTCGATGGTCGCGCTTAAGCTTTCGTGCAATATCGAATGTCTGCATACCTTGTCCAAGGCATCGAACGATTTCACGCTTCTCGACAGCAGAGAGATCCTTTTTCCTCCCCATGGTTGAACGAAATGGCCGAACGCTTAAAAACGCGGAACTTAAATAGACTTGTTAATTACTACAATTGCGCTCACCTGGCAGACTACCATGGACTGTACCATGACTGAGGGTGATTTCAGTACTTGAAAAACAAAAAATGTAATCTTTATGACACTTAAATACATTTTGCATAATAATTTGGAACACGGGACCGTGTTCCAAATTATTATGCAAAGGATATTTATCTCAGATTTTCCTAAATAGCTTCCTTGAAATGTTACCCGGCTTTTGAGCTCTCCTGCCCGGCGTGGGTTTGCGTCAGCGCCCGGTAACATTATGGAAGCTAAAAGAAAGAAAAAAGAAACAAATCTAAGTGCGATTGCTGGTGTCTAAATACATTTTGCATAATAATTTGGAACACGGGACCGTGTT
Organism: Syngnathus typhle; assembly: GCF_033458585.1. Classification (NCBI taxonomy): domain Eukaryota; kingdom Metazoa; phylum Chordata; class Actinopteri; order Syngnathiformes; family Syngnathidae; genus Syngnathus; species Syngnathus typhle. The sequence continues at coordinate 1,153,520 of NC_083758.1, forward strand.
CCAAATTATTATGCAAGTGATATTTATCTCAGATTTTCCTAAATAGCTTTACTCGTCGTGCCGACCGGAGGGAGGCCACTCCCCGCCGCAGCTGAACAGTCATCCCGGCCTAGTGGAGGTCTGCGCAGGGGGGGTCTTCCTTGAAATCTTAGCCGCCTTCCGAGCTCTCCTGCCGGGCGTGGGTTTGCGTCAGCGGCCGGTGTCATTTACTCGTCGTGCCGACCGGAGGGAGGCCACTCCCCGCCGCAGCTGAACAGTCATCCCGGCCTAGTGGAGGTCTGCGCAGGGGGGGTCTTCCTTGAAATCTTAGCCGCCTTCCGAGCTCTCCTGCCGGGCGTGGGTTTGCGTCAGCGGCCGGTGTCATTTACTCGTCGTGCCGACCGGAGGGAGGCCACTCCCCGCTACAGCTGAACAGTCATCCCGGCCTAGTGGAGGTCTGCGCAGGGGGGGTCTTCCTTGAAATCTTAGCCGCCTTCCGAGCTCTCCTGCCGGGCGTGGGTTTGCGTCAGCGGCCGGTGTCATTTACTCGTCGTGCCGACCGGAGGGAGGCCACTCCCCGCCACAGCTGAACAGTCATCCCGGCCTAGTGGAGGTCTGCGCAGGGGGGGTCTTCCTTGAAATCTTAGCCGCCTTCCGAGCTCTCCTGCCGGGCGTGGGTTTGCGTCAGCGGCCGGTGTCATTTACTCGTCGTGCCGACCGGAGGGAGGCCACTCCCCGCCGCAGCTGAACAGTCATCCCGGCCTAGTGGAGGTCTGCGCAGGGGGGGTCTTCCTTGAAATCTTAGCCGCCTTCCGAGCTCTCCTGCCGGGCGTGGGTTTGCGTCAGCGGCCGGTGTCATTTACTCGTCGTGCCGACCGGAGGGAGGCCACTCCCCGCCGCAGCTGAACAGTCATCCCGGCCTAGTGGAGGTCTGCGCAGGGGGGGTCTTCCTTGAAATCTTAGCCGCCTTCCGAGCTCTCCTGCCGGGCGTGGGTTTGCGTCAGCGGCCGGTGTCATTTACTCGTCGTGCCGACCGGAGGGAGGCCACTCCCCGCCGCAGCTGAACAGTCATCCCGGCCTAGTGGAGGTCTGCGCAGGGGGGGTCTTCCTTGAAATCTTAGCCGCCTTCCGAGCTCTCCTGCCGGGCGTGGGTTTGCGTCAGCGGCCGGTGTCATTTACTCGTCGTGCCGACCGGAGGGAGGCCACTCCCCGCCGCAGCTGAACAGTCATCCCGGCCTAGTGGAGGTCTGCGCAGGGGGGGTCTTCCTTGAAATCTTAGCCGCCTTCCGAGCTCTCCTGCCGGGCGTGGGTTTGCGTCAGCGGCCGGTGTCATTTACTCGTCGTGCCGACCGGAGGGAGGCCACTCCCCGCCGCAGCTGAACAGTCATCCCGGCCTAGTGGAGGTCTGCGCAGGGGGGGTCTTCCTTGAAATCTTAGCCGCCTTCCGAGCTCTCCTGCCGGGCGTGGGTTTGCGTCAGCGGCCGGTGTCATTTACTCGTCGTGCCGACCGGAGGGAGGCCACTCCCCGCCGCAGCTGAACAGTCATCCCGGCCTAGTGGAGGTCTGCGCAGGGGGGGTCTTCCTTGAAATCTTAGCCGCCTTCCGAGCTCTCCTGCCGGGCGTGGGTTTGCGTCAGCGGCCGGTGTCATTTACTCGTCGTGCCGACCGGAGGGAGGCCACTCCCCGCCGCAGCTGAACAGTCATCCCGGCCTAGTGGAGGTCTGCGCAGGGGGGGTCTTCCTTGAAATCTTAGCCGCCTTCCGAGCTCTCCTGCCCGGCGTGGGTTTGCGTCAGCGCCCGGTAACATTATGGAAGCTAAAAGAAAGAAAAAAGAAACAAATCTAAGAGCAAGTGCTGGTGTATTTACTCGTCGTGTCCACCGGAGGGAGGCAACTCCCCGCCGCAGCTGCAGAGGCAGCTTTGAAAAGTCATCCTGGCCTAGTGGAGGTCTGCGCAGGAGGGGTCTTCCTTGAAATCTTAGCCGCCTTCCGAGCTCTCCTGCCGGGCGTGGGTTTGCGTCAGCGGCCGGTGTCATTTACTCGTCGTGTCCACCGGAGGGAGGCCACTCCCCGCCGCAGCTGCAGCGGCAGCTTTGAAACGTCATCCCGGCCCCCTGGAACTGTGCGCGGGGGGGGCGATGCGTCCCGTGCGAGGTACCAGGTCGCGCTGCGCCGTCTGCCTGGCCGCTTTGGGCCCGCTGGAAGTCTATTAAAGCTCCGCGATCTCCGCCTCGGTGCTTAAAAAGCGTCCATCCGCTCTCCTGGAGCTTCTTTCGGTCATCTCGTCCGCGTGCACGGCCTGCCGGTGGCACCGGCTGGAGCTCCGCAAAAAGCTCCATTTCTGTTAAAAATGCTTAGCCGCGTCCCTGGAAGCCCAATCGGGCGTAGAAAGTGAGGGGGAAGGCCCCCAAAGCACCGGCTGGAAGTCCCAAAAAAGCTCCATGATTGGTCAAAAATGCTTAGCCGCGTCCCTGGAAGCGTAATCGGGCGTAAAAAGTGAGGCGGACCGGCCCTGGAGCTCCGTGTGGAGGTCCTCAAAAAGCTCCATAACGTGTTAAAAATGCTTAGCCGCGTCCCTGGAAGCGTAATCGGGCGTAAAATGTTAGGCGGAACGCCCCTGGAGAAAAAAAAATCCGCTCCTGGTACCTAAAATTTTCTCCAGCGGCGGGCTCGGAGTCTCATCTTTCTCCTGGCCGAGAAAAGAGCACTTTCCCCCGGACACCGAACCAGTCAACGTCCCCCTCCTGAGTGGACAAAAAAAATCCACTCCTGGTACCTAAGATTTTCTCCAGCGGCGGGCTTGGGACGAAAATGAATCTTCCTCCCGAAATTAAACCACTATAGGCGGACGCCAGCCCCAAGCACCAGCCCGCATAATAATTTGGAACACGGCACCGTGTTCCAAATTATTATGCAAATCTAATCGGGCGTAAAAAGTGAGGCGGACCGGCCCTGGAGCTCCGTGTGGAGGTCCTCAAAAAGCTCCATAACGTGTTAAAAATGCTTAGCCGCGTCCCTGGAAGCGTAATCGGGCGTAAAAAGTGAGGCGGACCGGCCCTGGAGCTCCGTGTGGAGGTCCTCAAAAAGCTCCATTTCTGTTAAAAATGCTTAGCCGCGTCCCTGGAAGCCCAATCGGGCGTAGAAAGTGAGGGGGAAGGCCCCCAAAGCACCGGCTGGAAGTCCCAAAAAAGCTCCATGATTGGTCAATAATGCTTAGCCGCCTCCCTGGAAGCCTAATCGGGCATAAAAAGCTAGGCGGAACGGCCCCAAAGCTCCACACGGAAGTCCCAAAAAAGCTCCATGATTGGTCAATAATGCTTAGCCGCCTCCCTGGAAGCCTAATCGGGCATAAAAAGTTAGGCGGAACGGCCCCAAAGCTCCACACGGAAGTCCCAAAAAAGCTCCATGATTGGTCAATAATGCTTAGCCGCCTCCCTGGAAGCCTAATCGGGCATAAAAAGTTAGGCGGAACGGCCCCAAAGCTCCACACGGAAGTCCCAAAAAAGCTCCATGATTGGTCAATAATGCTTAGCCGCCTCCCTGGAAGCCTAATCGGGCATAAAAAGTTAGGCGGAACGGCCCCAAAGCTCCACACGGAAGTCCCAAAAAAGCTCCATGATTGGTCAATAATGCTTAGCCGCCTCCCTGGAAGCCTAATCGGGCATAAAAAGCTAGGCGGAACGGCCCCAAAGCTCCACACGGAAGTCCCAAAAAAGCTCCATGATTGGTCAATAATGCTTAGCCGCCTCCCTGGAAGCCTAATCGGGCATAAAAAGTTAGGCGGAACGGCTCCAAAGCTCCACACGGAAGTCCCAAAAAAGCTCCATGATTGGTCAATAATGCTTAGCCGCCTCCCTGGAAGCCTAATCGGGCATAAAAAGTTAGGCGGAACGGCCCCAAAGCTCCACACGGAAGTCCCAAAAAAGCTCCATGATTGGTCAATAATGCTTAGCCGCCTCCCTGGAAGCCTAATCGGGCATAAAAAGTTAGGCGGAACGGCCCCAAAGCTCCACACGGAAGTCCCAAAAAAGCTCCATGATTGGTCAATAATGCTTAGCCGCCTCCCTGGAAGCCTAATCGGGCATAAAAAGTTAGGCGGAACGGCCCCAAAGCTCCACACGGAAGTCCGAAAAAAGCTCAAAAATTTTCTAAGTGCCAACGGCTCATTCGCCGTAATGTGTCCGCTCCGCGCTGGTTCCCCGGTCGGCCGCGAATAGCGCAAAATCAGCCTCACGGAAGTTCGAAAAAAGCTCAAAAATTTTCTAAGTGCCAACGGCTCATTCGCCGTAATGTGTCCGCTCCGCGCTGGTTCCCCGGTCGGCCGCGAATAGCGCAAAATCAGCCTCACGGAAGTTCAAAAAAAGCTCAAAAATTTTCTAAGTGCCAACGGCTCATTCGCCGTAATGTGTCCGCTCCGCGCTGGTTCCCCGGTCGGCCGCGAATAGCGCAAAATCAGCCTCACGGAAGTTCGAAAAAAGCTCAAAAATTTTCTAAGTGCCAACGGCTCATTCGCCGTAATGTGTCCGCTCCGCGCTGGTTCCCCGGTCGGCCGCGAATAGCGCAAAAATCAGCCTAAGTGCAGTACCAACCTTGGCGTGTTGGTGCGCCAGAGTACGATGAGTTGGTCCCCCTAGTCACTGTACTCATTACCTTTACCCCCTAATCGCAAAATATAGTCAGAACGTATATGCAGAAGACTATTTTTTTCTTTTTTAAAATTTTCTAAGTGCCAGCGGATGCTGGCACACGAACTGTCCGAGCTACGACGGTTCTCCGGTCGGACAGCGAGGGTGAAAAAGCGGTCCTAAAATCACCGAGGGCTGCCGCACAAGTTGTCCGAGTGGCGACGGTTCCCCGGTCGGCCACGAATGTCGAAAATTCGGCCTCTCCACCACGGAGGTCGGTGAGAATTTCAGAATATTTTCTAAGTGCGAGCGTGGGCTGCCGCACAACTTGTCCGAGTGGCGACGGTTCCCCGGTCGGATCCGAATGTCGAAAATCCGGCCTCTCCACCACGGAGGTCGGTGAGAATTTCAGAATATTTTCTAAGTGCCAGCGTGGGCTGCCGCACAAGCTGTCCGAATTGCGACGGTTCTCCTTTCGGACCCGAATCGCAAAAATTCGGCCTCTCCACCACGGAAGTCGGTGAGAATTTCAGAATATTTTCTAAGTGCCAGCGTGGGCTGCCGCACAAGCTGTCCGCTTTGTCTGGTTCCCTCGGTCGGCCACGAATGGCGAAAAATCAGCCTCTCCTTCTGGAGCTCGCGCCAACTTTGGCAAATATTTTCTAAGTGCCAACGGCTCTTGCGCCGTAATGTGTCCGCTTTGTCTGGTTCCCTCGGTCGGCCACAAACAGCGAAAAATCAGCCTCTCCTTCTGGAGCTCGCGCCAACTTTGGCGAATATTTTCTAAGTGCCAACGGCTCTTGCGCCGTAATGTGTCCGCTTTGTCTGGTTCCCTCGGTCGGCCACGAATGGCGAAAAATCAGCCTCTCCTTCTGGAGCTCGCGCCAACTTTGGCAAATATTTTCTAAGTGCCAACGGCTCTTGCGCCGTAATGTGTCCGCTTTGTCTGGTTCCCTCGGTCGGCCACAAACAGCGAAAAATCAGCCTCTCCTTCTGGAGCTCGCGCCAACTTTGGCGAATATTTTCTAAGTGCCAACGGCTCTTGCGCCGTAATGTGTCCGCTTTGTCTGGTTCCCTCGGTCGGCCACGAACGGCGAAAAATCAGCCTCTCCTTCTGGAGCTCGCGCCAACTTTGGCGAATATTTTCTAAGTGCCAACGGCTCTTGCGCCGTAATGTGTCCGCTTTGTCTGGTTCCCTCGGTCGGCCACGAACGGCGAAAAATCAGCCTCTCCTTCTGGAGCTCGCGCCAACTTTGGCGAATATTTTCTAAGTGCCAACGGCTCTTGCGCCGTAATGTGTCCGCTTTGCCTGGTTCCCTCGGTCGGCCACGAACGGCGAAAAATCAGCCTCTCCTTCTGGAGCTCGCGCCAACTTTGGCGAATATTTTCTAAGTGCCAACGGCTCTTGCGCCGTAATGTGTCCGCTTTGCCTGGTTCCCTCGGTCGGCCACGAACGGCGAAAAATCAGCCTCTCCTTCTGGAGCTCGCGCCAACTTTGGCGAATATTTTCTAAGTGCCAACGGCTCTTGCGCCGTAATGTGTCCGCTTTGCCTGGTTCCCTCGGTCGGCCACGAACGGCGAAAAATCAGCCTCTCCTTCTGGAGCTCGCGCCAACTTTGGCAAAAATATTCTAAGTGCCAACGGCTCTTGCGCCGTAATGTGTCCGCTTTGTCTGGTTCCCTCGGTCGGCCACAAACGGCGAAAAATCAGCCTCTCCTTCTGGAGCTCGCGCCAACTTTGGCGAATATTTTCTAAGTGCCAACGGCTCTTGCGCCGTAATGTGTCCGCTTTGCCTGGTTCCCTCGGTCGGCCACGAACGGCGAAAAATCAGCCTCTCCTTCTGGAGCTCGCGCCAACTTTGGCGAATATTTTCTAAGTGCCAACGGCTCTTGCGCCGTAATGTGTCCGCTTTGCCTGGTTCCCTCGGTCGGCCACGAACGGCGAAAAATCAGCCTCTCCTTCTGGAGCTCGCGCCAACTTTGGCGAATATTTTCTAAGTGCCAACGGCTCTTGCGCCGTAATGTGTCCGCTTTGCCTGGTTCCCTCGGTCGGCCACGAACGGCGAAAAATCAGCCTCTCCTTCTGGAGCTCGCGCCAACTTTGGCAAAAATATTCTAAGTGCCAACGGCTCTTGCGCCGTAATGTGTCCGCTTTGTCTGGTTCCCTCGGTCGGCCACAAACGGCGAAAAATCAGCCTCTCCTTCTGGAGCTCGCGCCAACTTTGGCGAATATTTTCTAAGTGCCAACGGCTCTTGCGCCGTAAAGTGTCCGCTTTGCCTGGTTCCCTCGGTCGGCCACAAACGGCGAAAAATCAGCCTCTCATTCTGGAGCTCGTGCCAACTTTGGCGAATATTTTCTAAGTGCCAACGGCTCTTGCGCCGTAATGTGTCCGCTTTGCCTGGTTCCCTCGGTCGGCCACAAACGGCGAAAAATCAGCCTCTCCTTCTGGAGCTCGCGCCAACTTTGGCGAATATTTTCTAAGTGCCAACGGCTCTTGCGCCGTAATGTGTCCGCTTTGCCTGGTTCCCTCGGTCGGCCACGAACGGCGAAAAATCAGCCTCTCCTTCTGGAGCTCGCGCCAACTTTGGCGAATATTTTCTAAGTGCCAACGGCTCTTGCGCCGTAATGTGTCCGCTTTGCCTGGTTCCCTCGGTCGGCCACGAACGGCGAAAAATCAGCCTCTCCTTCTGGAGCTCGCGCCAACTTTGGCGAATATTTTCTAAGTGCCAACGGCTCTTGCGCCGTAATGTGTCCGCTTTGCCTGGTTCCCTCGGTCGGCCACGAACGGCGAAAAATCAGCCTCTCCTTCTGGAGCTCGCGCCAACTTTGGCAAAAATATTCTAAGTGCCAACGGCTCTTGCGCCGTAATGTGTCCGCTTTGTCTGGTTCCCTCGGTCGGCCACAAACGGCGAAAAATCAGCCTCTCCTTCTGGAGCTCGCGCCAACTTTGGCGAATATTTTCTAAGTGCCAACGGCTCTTGCGCCGTAAAGTGTCCGCTTTGCCTGGTTCCCTCGGTCGGCCACAAATAGCGAAAAATCAGCCTCTCCTTCTGGAGCTCGCCTAAGTGCCAACGGCTCTTGCGCCGTAATGTGTCCGCTTTGCCTGGTTCCCTCGGTCGGCCACAAACGGCGAAAAATCAGCCTCTCCTTCTGGAGCTCGCGCCAACTTTGGCGAATATTTTCTAAGTGCCAACGGCTCTTGCGCCGTAATGTGTCCGCTTTGCCTGGTTCCCTCGGTCGGCCACGAACGGCGAAAAATCAGCCTCTCCTTCTGGAGCTCGCGCCAACTTTGGCGAATATTTTCTAAGTGCCAACGGCTCTTGCGCCGTAATGTGTCCGCTTTGCCTGGTTCCCTCGGTCGGCCACGAACGGCGAAAAATCAGCCTCTCCTTCTGGAGCTCGCGCCAACTTTGGCGAATATTTTCTAAGTGCCAACGGCTCTTGCGCCGTAATGTGTCCGCTTTGCCTGGTTCCCTCGGTCGGCCACGAACGGCGAAAAATCAGCCTCTCCTTCTGGAGCTCGCGCCAACTTTGGCAAAAATATTCTAAGTGCCAACGGCTCTTGCGCCGTAATGTGTCCGCTTTGTCTGGTTCCCTCGGTCGGCCACAAACGGCGAAAAATCAGCCTCTCCTTCTGGAGCTCGCGCCAACTTTGGCGAATATTTTCTAAGTGCCAACGGCTCTTGCGCCGTAAAGTGTCCGCTTTGCCTGGTTCCCTCGGTCGGCCACAAATAGCGAAAAATCAGCCTCTCCTTCTGGAGCTCGCCTAAGTGCCAACGGCTCTTGCGCCGTAATGTGTCCGCTTTGTCTGGTTCCCTCGGTCGGCCACAAACGGCGAAAAATCAGCCTCTCCTTCTGGAGCTCGCGCCAACTTTGGCGAATATTTTCTAAGTGCCAACGGCTCTTGCGCCGTAAAGTGTCCGCTTTGCCTGGTTCCCTCGGTCGGCCACAAATAGCGAAAAATCAGCCTCTCCTTCTGGAGCTCGCCTAAGTGCCAACGGCTCTTGCGCCGTAATGTGTCCGCTTTGTCTGGTTCCCTCGGTCGGCCACAAACGGCGAAAAATCAGCCTCTCCTTCTGGAGCTCGCGCCAACTTTGGCGAATATTTTCTAAGTGCCAACGGCTCTTGCGCCGTAAAGTGTCCGCTTTGCCTGGTTCCCTCGGTCGGCCACAAATAGCGAAAAATCAGCCTCTCCTTCTGGAGCTCGCCTAAGTGCCAACGGCTCTTGCGCCGTAATGTGTCCGCTTTGTCTGGTTCCCTCGGTCGGCCACAAACGGCGAAAAATCAGCCTCTCCTTCTGGAGCTCGCGCCAACTTTGGCGAATATTTTCTAAGTGCCAACGGCTCTTGCGCCGTAAAGTGTCCGCTTTGCCTGGTTCCCTCGGTCGGCCACAAATAGCGAAAAATCAGCCTCTCCTTCTGGAGCTCGCCTAAGTGCCAACGGCTCTTGCGCCGTAATGTGTCCGCTTTGTCTGGTTCCCTCGGTCGGCCACAAACGGCGAAAAATCAGCCTCTCCTTCTGGAGCTCGTGCCAACTTTGGCGAATATTTTCTAAGTGCCAACGGCTCTTGCGCCGTAAAGTGTCCGCTTTGCCTGGTTCCCTCGGTCGGCCACAAATAGCGAAAAATCAGCCTCTCCTTCTGGAGCTCGCCTAAGTGCCAACGGCTCTTGCGCCGTAATGTGTCCGCTTTGTCTGGTTCCCTCGGTCGGCCACAAACGGCGAAAAATCAGCCTCTCATTCTGGAGCTCGTGCCAACTTTGGCGAATATTTTATAAGTGCCAACGGCTCTTGCGCCGTAATGTGTCCGCTTTGCCTGGTTCCCTCGGTCGGCCACAAATAGCGAAAAAATCAGCCTCTCCTTCTGGAGCTCGCCTAAGTGCCAACGGCTCTTGCGCCGTAATGTGTCCGCTTTGCCTGGTTCCCTCGGTCGGCCACAAACGGCGAAAAATCAGCCTCTCATTCTGGAGCTCGTGCCAACTTTGGCGAATATTTTCTAAGTGCCAACGGCTCTTGCGCCGTAATGTGTCCGCTTTGCCTGGTTCCCTCGGTCGGCCACAAATAGCGAAAAAATCAGCCTCTCCTTCTGGAGCTCGCCTAAGTGCCAACGGCTCTTGCGCCGTAATGTGTCCGCTTTGTCTGGTTCCCTCGGTCGGCCACAAACGGCGAAAAATCAGCCTCTCATTCTGGAGCTCGTGCCAACTTTGGCGAATATTTTCTAAGTGCCAACGGCTCTTGCGCCGTAATGTGTCCGCTTTGCCTGGTTCCCTCGGTCGGCCACAAATAGCGAAAAAATCAGCCTCTCCTTCTGGAGCTCGCCTAAGTGCCAACGGCTCTTGCGCCGTAATGTGTCCGCTTTGCCTGGTTCCCTCGGTCGGCCACAAACGGCGAAAAATCAGCCTCTCATTCTGGAGCTCGTGCCAACTTTGGCGAATATTTTCTAAGTGCCAACGGCTCTTGCGCCGTAATGTGTCCGCTTTGCCTGGTTCCCTCGGTCGGCCACGAACGGCGAAAAATCAGCCTCTCCTTCTGGAGCTCGCCTAAGTGCCAACGGCTCTTGCGCCGTAATGTGTCCGCTTTGCCTGGTTCCCTCGGTCGGCCACAAATAGCGAAAAACCAGCCTCTCCTTCTGGAGCTCGCCTAAGTGCCAACGGCTCTTGCGCCGTAATGTGTCCGCTTTGCCTGGTTCCCTCGGTCGGCCACAAACGGCGAAAAATCAGCCTCTCCTTCTGGAGCTCGCCTAAGTGCCAACGGCTCTTGCGCCGTAATGTGTCCGCTTTGCCTGGTTCCCTCGGTCGGCCACAAATAGCGAAAAATCAGCCTCTCCTTCTGGAGCTCGCCTAAGTGCCAACGGCTCTTGCGCCGTAATGTGTCCGCTTTGCCTGGTTCCCTCGGTCGGCCACAAATAGCGAAAAATCAGCCTCTCCTTCTGGAGCTCGCCTAAGTGCCAACGGCTCTTGCGCCGTAATGTGTCCGCTTTGCCTGGTTCCCTCGGTCGGCCACAAACGGCGAAAAATCAGCCTCTCCTTCTGGAGCTCGCCTAAGTGCCAACGGCTCTTGCGCCGTAATGTGTCCGCTTTGCCTGGTTCCCTCGGTCGGCCACAAATAGCGAAAAATCAGCCTCTCCTTCTGGAGCTCGCCTAAGTGCCAACGGCTCTTGCGCCGTAATGTGTCCGCTTTGCCTGGTTCCCTCGGTCGGCCACAAACGGCGAAAAATCAGCCTCTCCTTCTGGAGCTCGCCTAAGTGCCAACGGCTCTTGCGCCGTAATGTGTCCGCTTTGCCTGGTTCCCTCGGTCGGCCACAAATAGCGAAAAATCAGCCTCTCCTTCTGGAGCTCGCCTAAGTGCCAACGGCTCTTGCGCCGTAATGTGTCCGCTTTGCCTGGTTCCCTCGGTCGGCCACAAATAGCGAAAAATCAGCCTCTCCTTCTGGAGCTCGCCTAAGTGCCAACGGCTCTTGCGCCGTAATGTGTCCGCTTTGCCTGGTTCCCTCGGTCGGCCACAAATAGCGAAAAATCAGCCTCTCCTTCTGGAGCTCGCCTAAGTGCCAACGGCTCTTGCGCCGTAATGTGTCCGCTTTGCCTGGTTCCCTCGGTCGGCCACAAACGGCGAAAAATCAGCCTCTCCTTCTGGAGCTCGCCTAAGTGCCAACGGCTCTTGCGCCGTAATGTGTCCGCTTTGCCTGGTTCCCTCGGTCGGCCACAAATAGCGAAAAATCAGCCTCTCCTTCTGGAGCTCGCCTAAGTGCCAACGGCTCTTGCGCCGTAATGTGTCCGCTTTGCCTGGTTCCCTCGGTCGGCCACAAACGGCGAAAAATCAGCCTCTCCTTCTGGAGCTCGCGCCAACTTTGGCGAATATTTTCTAAGTGCCAACGGCTCTTGCGCCGTAAAGTGTCCGCTTTGTCTGGTTCCCTCGGTCGGCCACAAATAGCGAAAAATCAGCCTCTCCTTCTGGAGCTCGCGCAAGTGCCAACGGCTCTTGCGCCGTAAAGTGTCCGCTTTGTCTGGTTCCCTCGGTCGGCCACAAATAGCGAAAAATCAGCCTCTCCTTCTGGAGCTCGTGCCAACTTTGGCGAATATTTTCTAAGTGCCAACGGCTCTTGCGCCGTAATGTGTCCGCTTTGTCTGGTTCCCTCGGTCGGCCACAAATAGCGAAAAATCAGCCTCTCCTTCTGGAGCTCGTGCCAACTTTGGCGAATATTTTCTAAGTGCCAACGGCTCTTGCGCCGTAAAGTGTCCGCTTTGCCTGGTTCCCTCGGTCGGCCACAAATAGCGAAAAATCAGCCTCTCCTTCTGGAGCTCGCGCCAACTTTGTCAAAAAATTTCTAAGTGCCAACGGCTCTTGCGCCGTAAAGTGTCCGCTTTGCCTGGTTCCCTCGGTCGGCCACAAATAGCGAAAAATCAGCCTCTCCTTCTGGAGCTCGCGCCAACTTTGTCGAAAAATTTCTAAGTGCCAACGGCTCTTGCGCCGTAAAGTGTCCGCTTTGTCTGGTTCCCTCGGTCGGCCGCAAATAGCGAAAAATCAGCCTCTCGCCCGTCAGGTACCAGGCGTTGGGGTACCAGGGGTAAGTGCAGTACCAGCTTTGGTCTGTTGGTGCGCCAGAGTACGATGAGTTGGTCCCCCTAGTCACTGTACTCATTACCTTTACCCCCAAATCGCAAAATATAGTCAGAACGAGTGTGGGGAACACAAGTTTTGGCCCCGAGAACCAGGCGGCTGGTGTCTCTAGCGATGTGTTCCCCCCCAAAAAGTGTTCACATGCTCGGACAGCGAACCTAGGAGCTACCGCAAAGCACTCTGGAAGTGCAAGAGCGAAAAATTTTCTAAGTACAAAAACTCTCGAAAATTTTCAAAGTGTCACAGTGCTCGAAAATTTTCAAAGTGCTACATGCTTTCCATCCAAGGAAGGAATAGTGGAGGACCGGCCGCCTCCTTAAACACAAGCCGGCGGAACGACGGGGAGGACCGGCCGCCTCCTTAAACACAGGCCGGTGGAACGTTTGGCAGAATTCTTCTCGTGGAGGACCGGCCGCCTCCTTAAACACAAGCCGGCGGAACGACGGGGAGGACCGGCCGCCTCCTTAAACACAGGCCGGTGGAACGTTTGGCAGAATTCTTCTCGTGGAGGACCGGCCGCCTCCTTAAACACAGGCCGGTGGGAACGGTTGGCAGAATTGCGTGACGGCCGCCTGCTCCCGGCGTCCGCACGTGAACGAACACCCCCTCCCGGGGACGGCCGTCTGCTCCCGACCGCCGTCCTTCACCCCCTCACCTTCCGGACCCCCGTCTGCTCCCGGCGGGCCTCCGAGTACCCCCACCTTCTCCCGAACTGACCGACAGGCAATGAGACCCGCCTTGGTAGGGCCCCCACCGGCCCCGGCTCGCGCCGGCGTTGGGTGGACGGTTCCTCCCCACTTGCGGGTCGCTCTCCACGGAGGACCGGTCGCCTCACTAAACATAGGCCGGGCGAAAATCTGCGAATGTTATACATCCAAGGAGGGAGGACCGGCCGCCTCCTTAAACCACCGGCCGGGCGAAAATATGCGAATGTTATACATCCAAGGAGGGAGGACCGGTCGCCTCACTAAACATAGGCCGGGCGAAAATCTGCGAATGTTATACATCCAAGGAGGGAGGACCGGCCGCCTCCTTAAACCACCGGCCGGGCGAAAATCTGCGAATGTTATACATCCAAGAAAGGAAGGAAGGAGGGAACCGGCCGCCTCCTTAAACACAGGCCGGGCGAAAATCTGCGAATCTTATCCATCCAAGGACGGAGGACCGGCCGCCTCCTTAAACACAGGCCGGTAGGAACGGTTGGCAGAATCGCGTGACGGCCGCCTGCTCCCGGCGTCCGCACGTGAACGAACACCCCCTCCCGGGGACGGCCGTCTGCTCCCGGCCGCCGTCCTTCACCCCCCTCAGCTTCCGGACCCCCGTCTGCTCCCGGCGGGCCTCCGAGTACCCTCCCCTTCTCCCGAACTGACCGACTGGCACTCATGACCCGCCTTGGTAGGGCCCCCACCGGCCCCGGCTCGCGCCGGCGTTGGGTGGACGGTTCCTCCCCACTTGCGGGTCGCACTCTAGCGCCTCGGCCGCCGCGAGAGCGTGCGCTACGCGCCGCCCCCGCAGGCCTTGGCGCGACCGAACGGCAGCGAGACCGAGACGCCCCGAATCCCCCACCTAGAGGAAATCAACGGAGGCCGAGCGCGCGATCCGATTGCGGCACGCCGCGTGGGTGTCCGCCGGCCGCGCCGGTCTACCGCGAATGCTGTTTCTCAAACCCTTGCCTAACCAGACGGCACCGCGGGATGTGTTGTCGCAACTCTGCTCGACTATCCGAATAGCCTTTCCCGACTACCGCGTTGCGGGAGGCGTCTT
>NC_083758.1:1182500-1189167 GCF_033458585.1 Syngnathus typhle
CTCCGGAGAATGACAGCGGGCGCGCGCAAGAGGCCAGTCCGGGGATGAGGCAGCATCCTCGGGCAGCAGGCGGGAGGAGGCAGCCTCCCCTTAGTATAACTTAGTCTCCGGAGAATGACAGCGGGCGCGCGCAAGAGGCCAGTCCGGGGATGAGGCAGCATCCTCGGGCAGCAGGCGGGAGGAGGCAGCCTCCCCTTAGTATAACTTAGTCTCCGGAGAATGACAGCGGGCGCGCGCAAGAGGCCAGTCCGGGGATGAGGCAGCATCCTCGGGCAGCAGGCGGGAGGAGGCAGCCTCCCCTTAGTATAACTTAATCTCCGGAGAATGACAGCGGGCGCGCCTAAGAGGCTGGTCCGGGGACCAGGCACTCTCCCCGGACAACAAAGCACGTCCCCCTCCTGAGTGGACAAAAAAAATCCACTCCTGGTACCTAGAATTTTCTCCAGCGGCGGGCTGGGAGTCTAATCTTTCTCCTGGCCGAGAAAAGAGCACTCTCCCCGGACAACAAAGCACGTCCCCCTCCTGAGTGGACAAAAAAAATCCACTCCTGGTACCTAGAATTTTCTCCAGCGGCGGGCTGGGAGTCTAATCTTTCTCCTGGCCGAGAAAAGAGCACTCTCCCCGGACAACAAAGCACGTCCCCCTCCTGAGTGGACAAAAAAAATCCACTCCTGGTACCTAAGATTTTCTCCAGCGGCGGGCTGGGAGTCTAATCTTTCTCCTGGCAGAGAAAAGAGCACTTTCCCCCGGACAACAAAGCACGTCCCCCTCCTGAGTGGACAAAAAAAATCCACTCCTGGTACCTAGAATTTTCTCCAGCGGCGGGCTGGGAGTCTAATCTTTCTCCTGGCCGAGAAAAGAGCACTTTCCCCCGGACACCAAACCAGCCAACGTCCCCCTCCTGAGTGGACAAAAAAAATCCACTCCTGGTACCTAAAATTTTCTCCAGCGGCGGGCTTGGGACGAAAATCAATCTTCCTCCCGAAATTAAACCACTATTGGCGGACGCCAGCCCCAAGCGCCAGCCCCGACCGCCACCCCCCGACCGCCACAAGGCGACCGCCACAAGGCGACCGCCACAAGGCGACCGCCACCGGCCCCAAGCGCCAGCCCCGACCGCCACCCCCCGACCGCCACAAGGCGACCGCCACAAGGCGACCGCCACAAGGCGACCGCCACCGGCCCCAAGCGCCAGCCCCGACCGCCACCCCCCGACCGCCACAAGGCGACCGCCACAAGGCGACCGCCACCGGCCCCAAGCGCCAGCCCCGACCGCCACCCCCCGACCGCCACAAGGCGACCGCCACAAGGCGACCGCCACAAGGCGACCGCCACAAGGCGACCGCCACAAGGCGACCGCCACAAGGCGACCGCCACAAGGCGACCGCCACTGGCCCCAAGCGCCAGCCCCGACCGCCACCCCCCGACCGCCACAAGGCGACCGCCACAAGGCGACCGCCACAAGGCGACCGCCACAAGGCGACCGCCACAAGGCGACCGCCACCGGCCCCAAGCGCCAGCCCCGACCGCCACAAGGCGACCGCCACAAGGCGACCGCCACAAGGCGACCGCCACAAGGCGACCGCCACAAGGCGACCGCCACTGGCCCCAAGCGCCAGCCCCGACCGCCACCCCCCGACCGCCACAAGGCGACCGCCACAAGGCGACCGCCACAAGGCGACCGCCACAAGGCGACCGCCACAAGGCGACCGCCACTGGCCCCAAGCGCCAGCCCCGACCGCCACCCCCCGACCGCCACAAGGCGACCGCCACAAGGCGACCGCCACCGGCCCCAAGCGCCAGCCCCGACCGCCACCCCCCGACCGCCACAAGGCGACCGCCACAAGGCGTTAGTGGCCGCGCCCGGTACTTTACTGGACCCTATTTGGCCCGCGGACCGGCCGGCGTCGCTTCCTTGAATGCTTAGCCGCCTTTCGAGCTGCCATGCCGGGCTTGAGTTAGTGGTTTGCGCCCGGTACTCTACGTTAAAAGTCAGGCGGAACGGCTCTGAAGCTCCAGACGGTGCTTCCTTGAATGCTTAGCCGCCTTTCGAGCTGCCATGCCGGGCTTGAGTTAGTGGTTTGCGCCCGGTACTCTACGTTAAAAGTCAGGCGGAACGGCTCTGAAGCTCCAGACGGTGCTTCCTTGAATGCTTAGCCGCCTTTCGAGCTGCCATGCCGGGCTTGAGTTAGTGGTTTGCGCCCGGTACTCTACGTTAAAAGTCAGGCGGAACGGCTCTGAAGCTCCAGACGGTGCTTCCTTGAATGCTTAGCCGCCTTTCGAGCTGCCATGCCGGGCTTGAGTTAGTGGTTTGCGCCCGGTACTCTACGTTAAAAGTCAGGCGGAACGGCTCTGAAGCTCCAGACGGTGCTTCCTTGAATGCTTAGCCGCCTTTCGAGCTGCCATGCCGGGCTTGAGTTAGTGGTTTGCGCCCGGTACTCTACGTTAAAAGTCAGGCGGAACGGCTCTGAAGCTCCAGACGGTGCTTCCTTGAATGCTTAGCCGCCTTTCGAGCTGCCATGCCGGGCTTGAGTTAGTGGTTTGCGCCCGGTACTCTACGTTAAAAGTCAGGCGGAACGGCTCTGAAGCTCCAGACGGTGCTTCCTTGAATGCTTAGCCGCCTTTCGAGCTGCCATGCCGGGCTTGAGTTAGTGGTTTGCGCCCGGTACTCTACGTTAAAAGTCAGGCGGAACGGCTCTGAAGCTCCAGACGGTGCTTCCTTGAATGCTTAGCCGCCTTTCGAGCTGCCATGCCGGGCTTGAGTTAGTGGTTTGCGCCCGGTACTCTACGTTAAAAGTCAGGCGGAACGGCTCTGAAGCTCCAGACGGTGCTTCCTTGAATGCTTAGCCGCCTTTCGAGCTGCCATGCCGGGCTTGAGTTAGTGGTTTGCGCCCGGTACTCTACGTTAAAAGTCAGGCGGAACGGCTCTGAAGCTCCAGACGGTGCTTCCTTGAATGCTTAGCCGCCTTTCGAGCTGCCATGCCGGGCTTGAGTTAGTGGTTTGCGCCCGGTACTCTACGTTAAAAGTCAGGCGGAACGGCTCTGAAGCTCCAGACGGTGCTTCCTTGAATGCTTAGCCGCCTTTCGAGCTGCCATGCCGGGCTTGAGTTAGTGGTTTGCGCCCGGTACTCTACGTTAAAAGTCAGGCGGAACGGCTCTGAAGCTCCAGACGGTGCTTCCTTGAATGCTTAGCCGCCTTTCGAGCTGCCATGCCGGGCTTGAGTTAGTGGTTTGCGCCCGGTACTCTACGTTAAAAGTCAGGCGGAACGGCTCTGAAGCTCCAGACGGTGCTTCCTTGAATGCTTAGCCGCCTTTCGAGCTGCCATGCCGGGCTTGAGTTAGTGGTTTGCGCCCGGTACTCTACGTTAAAAGTCAGGCGGAACGGCTCTGAAGCTCCAGACGGTGCTTCCTTGAATGCTTAGCCGCCTTTCGAGCTCTCCTGCCCGGCGTGGGTTTCGCGTCCGCGCCCGGTACATTATGGAAGCCAAAAAAAAAAAAAATTCTAAGTGCGAGTGGGACCGGCCTGGGGGGCTTCCTTGAAAGCCCATCCGCCCTCCGAGCTCTCCCACCGGTCGTGGGTTGGCGTCCGCCACTGCTCAAAGCGAACTTCAAATCATCTGCTTAATAATGTGGAACGCCATTCTTGAGTAGTTTCTCCTTAATGTGGGCTCAACTGGCCGGTAATCATCACCGGTGTCTGAAATTGATCTCAGTTATCCAAAGAGCCCTGACACGGAATACCGTCCATGAGTTTAATTGAAAAACAAAAAATTTAATCTTTCTGACACATAAATACAATTTGCATAATAATTTGGAACACAGTGTAGACTTCCAGCGGACCGCGCGCGGCTCGGCTGACGGCGCAGCGCGATCTGGTACCGCTGCGCGGGACGAAACACGCCCCGTGCAGAGTTCCAGGCGGCCGGGAAGACATTTAAGCGCTGCCGCTGCCGCCTCGGCGGGGAGTTGCCGTCCTCCGGTGGACACGACGAGTAAATACACCAGCAATCGCACTTACACCGTGTTCCAAATTATTATGCAAGTGACATTTATCTCAGATTTTCCTAAATAGTCGATGCAAAATGAGTCAGCATAATTTTCAAGTCATCAACCATTATTTTGATGAATTCTAATTTTATTGAACAAACCTCCGAATGATCACAGAATTTTTAAAAAATAAAAAACTTAAAATGCACTGTTCCACATTATTACGCACAACAGAGTTTTATAACATTTTATAGGTTTTTATGAACTGAAATGCCCATCTTAAGAATTTACAGCATTAGGAGGTCATATTTACTGAAATCAAAAGCTATTTCAAAGAAAAGACAAACAAGTTACATTTTAACATAGGACCCTTTATTTCAATAAAAAACAAAGTTACATTTTAACATAGGACCCTTTGTTCAACAGCAGCTTCACGATTCTTCCATCCACTGAACTTGTGAGTTTTTGTACAGTTTCTGGTTGAATTTCTTGGCAGGATCTAAGAATAGCCTGCCAGAGCTGCTCTTTGGAATTGAACTGCCTCCCACCTTCGTAGATTTTCTGCTTGACGATGCTCCACAAGTTTTCAATAGGATTGAGGTCAGGGGAGCATGGGGGCCACACCATCAGTTTCTCTCCCTTTATTCCCATAGATGCCAAAGACGTTGACGTATTTCTTGCAGCATGAGATGGTGCATTGTCATGCATGAAGATGATCTTTTGACGGAAAGCACGGTTCTTCCTGTTGTACCATGGACAGAAGTGTTGAGTCAGAAATTCCACGTAGTTAACAGACGTAATTTTGACGCCTTCAGGGACCCTAAAGGGGCCAAGCAGCTCTCTCCCCATGATTCCGGCCCAAAACATCACTCCGCCACCTCCCTGCTGACGCCGCAGCCTTGTTGGGCTATCGTGGCCGTCCACCAACCATCCACGACTCCATCCATCTGTAAAGTCAAGTCAAATCAAGTTTATTTGTATAGCCCTAAATCACAAGCAGTCTCAAAGGGCTTCACATAGACAGAAATTGACAATTATTCTCAAAGCATCCCCTGAGCTCTCAAAAGTGCAAGGAAAAACTTAAAAAACCCTACCTGGCCCATCCAAGGTTGCACGGCACTCGTCGGTGAACAGGACTGTCTGAAAATTTGTCTTCATGTAAGTCTGGGCCCACTGCAGCCGTTTCTGCTTGTTCGCGTTGTTCAGGGGTGGCCGAATGGAGGGTTTCCGCACAACTGCAAGCCTCTGGAGGATCCTGCACCTCGTCGTTCGTGGGACTTCACTGGCACCAGCAGCGTCGAATATTTGTTTGCTCGTCTTTAGTGGCATGCTTGCAGCCGCCCTCTTGATTCGATTTGTTTGTCTTGCAGAAACCTTCCTTGTCGTGCCTTTGTCTGCACGAACGCGCGTTTGCTCCGAATCAGCGACGAATTTCTTCAAAGTTCGATGGTCGCGCTTAAGCTTTCGTGCAATATCGAATGTCTGCATACCTTGTCCAAGGCATCGAACGATTTCACGCTTCTCGACAGCAGAGAGATCCTTTTTCCTCCCCATGGTTGAACGAAATGGCCGAACGCTTAAAAACGCGGAACTTAAATAGACTTGTTAATTACTACAATTGCGCTCACCTGGCAGACTACCATGGACTGTACCATGACTGAGGGTGATTTCAGTACTTGAAAAACAAAAAATGTAATCTTTATGACACTTAAATACATTTTGCATAATAATTTGGAACACGGGACCGTGTTCCAAATTATTATGCAAAGGATATTTATCTCAGATTTTCCTAAATAGCTTCCTTGAAATGTTACCCGGCTTTTGAGCTCTCCTGCCCGGCGTGGGTTTGCGTCAGCGCCCGGTAACATTATGGAAGCTAAAAGAAAGAAAAAAGAAACAAATCTAAGTGCGATTGCTGGTGTCTAAATACATTTTGCATAATAATTTGGAACACGGGACCGTGTTCCAAATTATTATGCAAGTGATATTTATCTCAGATTTTCCTAAATAGCTTTACTCGTCGTGCCGACCGGAGGGAGGCCACTCCCCGCCGCAGCTGAACAGTCATCCCGGCCTAGTGGAGGTCTGCGCAGGGGGGGTCTTCCTTGAAATCTTAGCCGCCTTCCGAGCTCTCCTGCCGGGCGTGGGTTTGCGTCAGCGGCCGGTGTCATTTACTCGTCGTGCCGACCGGAGGGAGGCCACTCCCCGCCGCAGCTGAACAGTCATCCCGGCCTAGTGGAGGTCTGCGCAGGGGGGGTCTTCCTTGAAATCTTAGCCGCCTTCCGAGCTCTCCTGCCGGGCGTGGGTTTGCG
Source organism: Syngnathus typhle (assembly GCF_033458585.1). Classification (NCBI taxonomy): domain Eukaryota; kingdom Metazoa; phylum Chordata; class Actinopteri; order Syngnathiformes; family Syngnathidae; genus Syngnathus; species Syngnathus typhle. Next base: position 1,188,800 of record NC_083758.1, read on the forward strand.
TCAGCGGCCGGTGTCATTTACTCGTCGTGCCGACCGGAGGGAGGCCACTCCCCGCTACAGCTGAACAGTCATCCCGGCCTAGTGGAGGTCTGCGCAGGGGGGGTCTTCCTTGAAATCTTAGCCGCCTTCCGAGCTCTCCTGCCGGGCGTGGGTTTGCGTCAGCGGCCGGTGTCATTTACTCGTCGTGCCGACCGGAGGGAGGCCACTCCCCGCCACAGCTGAACAGTCATCCCGGCCTAGTGGAGGTCTGCGCAGGGGGGGTCTTCCTTGAAATCTTAGCCGCCTTCCGAGCTCTCCTGCCGGGCGTGGGTTTGCGTCAGCGGCCGGTGTCATTTACTCGTCGTGCCGACCGGAGGGAGGCCACTCCC
>NC_083758.1:1944187-1956687 GCF_033458585.1 Syngnathus typhle
CGATAGCAAAGAAATGTTTCGGATTTGTGTAGGGTACATTGTGACAGCAAACGAGCAGGTGATCGAGCAAGCGTCTGATACGAGAGCATTGTGTTCGTATGGAGCGTGTTTGAAGTGAACACCAGAGAAGAAAGGAACAAGGCAAAGTGTTGTGAAATAAAATATTACCTACAATACGCATTTAGATAGAGAACTGAACTCTCGGTCTTTATACTGCTGACGTGTCTTGCGCATCCGTTCTGCGCATCTGTAATGGCGGCCTCCGTATGATATCCGGTTTGCGATGGAGATTAAAAACCAAACAATATTTGACAATAACACACAATCAAGGATTGCATCATCGCATCAAACGATGTGTCGTCAATTATGAATTTTACTAAGTGTGTTGGGCAGGATGGCTGAATGCGATGCGGAATTGACAAACAAACAAGAAGAAAGGTGTGTTTTATTTCGAGGGAGATTTTCTTCAAAAATTGTTGTACCCATGCATAATGCGCACCCCAGATTTTAGGACAATAAATTCGTTAAATTTTGCGCATTATGCATGGAAAAACACGGTAAACGAATTACAGTGTATTCTCCTGGAAATATTTGATCCAATATACGACTAATTCAACGTACGAAGTAGGTCCTGGAACAAATTAAATTCTATCTATCTATCTATCTATCTATCTATCTATCTATCTATCTATCTATCTATCTATCTATCTATCTATCTATCTATCTATCTATCTATCTATCTATCTATCTATCTATCTATCTATCTATCTATCTATCTATCTATCTATCTATCAAGATCATTGTTTTCTATTTAATGAAAAAAATAGATTGAGTAATAGATTTAAATTAGTGCCACAAAATGATAGTGGGTAAAGAGGAGAAAACAGAAAAAAAGCAATCAAGTTTGTATGAACTTCAACATTTATTCCACAATATAAAACACATGGGGTATGAACGTTTTGCATATTGGATCTAATAACATTAATAATAATCTCTATAATATATTTGCTCTTTTTCTTTTTAATTTGTACATTATTATTATATATACAGATTTTTACATCACTTTCATTTCTTTTCTGTTCTCAAGTCCCACTTATTGCTTTGTACATGTGCTATTCTCTTTTATTCTCTTTAACAGAAAACTGTCTTAGGGTGTCTACCCTTTTGCCTCATACTCATCCCTTAAACAGAATAAATGTCACTGGAAATGACACTGGAGAGTCAACCCAGATGGATGAAAATGATCAATTCAAACAGAACCTAGTCGTGGTCACTTTGGAGTTGAAGTAAAGCACTGCATGTGTTGTGATTTGGTGCCATTCACCGTACGAATTCTCAAATGCTCCATTATATACAGCTGTACACAAAATTTATCGACTACCCCACCCCCCCTCCCCCCAGGCTGTACAATGTCATCGTTATATTATATTCTAGTTTGAATACACATATCAACAAATTGTATGTACTGCATATCAAATTGTACTTGTACTGTAGTTAGAAACCAAATCTAATTAGCATAATGTCACATTTCACTCACAAAATTTGTTTGAATTGCTAAACTTCCGAGATCACACGGTTTGTAAAAGCAACACCATTTCCCACTTTTAATCTTCAGATCATTTTCCGCCTCTCTGGGAAATGGTGCGGCTTTGTGAAAGCGCATGATTGTGGAGGTATCCAGCTTTTGCACAAAGTGTAAAAAGGCAAAGACAAAAAAATCTTTCTTTCCGCCGCTGATGTAGGACACAAAACTAAGCCTGCAAAATAAATAAATAAAAATCAGAGATAGTGCATGTATTTGTATGTAAACCGATGAAGTATTAGTGATACACTGTCATAAAAATGTTACAGTGAAGAAATGAGAAATAACGGATAAAGTTGTAGTTTAGTCGATTAATGTTGGACATTTGTGAAGAAAAAAAAAATAGAGAATAAAGCATATACAATTCTATTAATGTTGCACGAAAAATTTCTGAACTTTCTAGGTGACAAACTTCCATACAATTTTACGTTGGGCATTCTAATTGAATATTTTACATTTTGCTGTTGTGAGAATTCTCTTTCACAGCAACGAGTTTACAGAATCGTTGTTTCTTGTTTGTCCCCTCCAACTTCAAAATTTAAAACCAACTTGGCAAATTGTTTTGGAGCGAACAACTTGCTTGCTTTGTTGTGCTAAGTAACATAGTTCCCGTAAATATCAATAATTGATATTTTAAGCCCTCCCTCAAAATACAAGTTGTGTTTTCTACAATGCATCTATCAATTTAGCTACTTTTACGGAAATAATCAAATCCTGCAAAAATGGTTTGCAAAACAAAGTTTTATGTAATTTTATGAGAAAAAGGTTAATTTTGTGAAAAGATATGTTGCTAATAGGATTAAATCAACACGAGCAGAAATTTACTACATAGGCGAAGAACAAGCTGATACACGTTTTTGGTACTGTTCTTGGTAAAGACTATTGGAAATTTATTATGATTTCACAAATTAATGTTAGTGTCGCACTATGATTTATAATTAGTAACATTCAAATTTTGTAACAAAGCCTTGGTGTTCGATCGTGCAGCATTACTGACTTGCCATTTCTGAAACATCTGTATTCAAACCTACATTGCCACCTAGTGGAGTCGAAAAATACAACACGTTGGTCATGAAGCAAATTTGAAGCTCCATTTCCCCCATCACTACATAATGTGCTTTATTCTTGTAGCTATGTCTTTTTGTTCAGTTTTCGGCGTATACTTAATACTTTTTTGCATAAACTAAAGTAGTTAAATTGGTTGTGTTGCAAAATGCATCAAGTTGCATTATTATCCGTTCGATTGATTCAGGCTCAACTAATTCAGTTTCCTCCTTTCGCTATGGCAACGTTCTCTGAGCAGCATGGAAACAGGACTTTTGAACATTCAGAGATTTAATTCATGAATAAATTAATAAATATCCATCTGTTTTTCTTACAATTGTAGTCAGATGCCCATCCAGCCACATGTCACGTACAACTGCTCAGCAGCAAACAGGTTAGAAAATTGTTCAGAAGCTTTTATAACAAAATAACGAACTGGTGTAGAAACAGAAACAGAGAAAGCTAACTTATAAGACTTTGTGAACAAATATAATCTAGTTTTGTTGGAACATATTTTAGGCAAGTACGCATGAAAATTTCCAAACATAATCAATAAATGGATTATTATAATATACTGGTTCATCTCAAAAGTTAGACAATTGAATGCAATTTCATTTTGTTTCAGTAGTTTAATTCAAAAAGTGATACTTGTGTTGTACAGATTTAAATACTACATGGGAAAAATACTTCGAGGTTCACTTTTTGAATTGAAGTACTGATACAAAGTTAGTTAGTTTTTGTTATGTTTAACTTTAAAAAACCTTTGGGATAACAACATGTACACCTAAAGTCTCTGCCTCGACCACTTGCCATCATCTTTTTCAGTCTCCTTGTTGTGTCATCGTAGTTGTGTTGTAAATGTGGGAAATTGGGGGGTGAGCTTCTTGTAACTTGCTACATTTGGGCTCTATGGGATGCCATCGTGGATGTCCAGGTTGATGCTCATGTGTCATTGCTCACCATAGTGAATATTTGTGCTGTGAGGCAGAGAACAATGAAAGTTATGTTTTTTTACTTAGCAGTATTTACACTGATTTTATCTACTGTATATACTCACAAGCCAATAAGTTGTTATTGTTTTTCTTGTCATTTTCTGGTAGCTGGTTGTAAGATTCCAAGTGCTTCTCTAGGCTTTCCTCCCTGGAATTTTGTTGGAGCACATCTACCTCCCCTTCTTTTGGGTCAGGACTTGGCGTCTCTGGATCAGGACTCTGGAAGCTGGTTATTATTAAATATGAAAGCAATTTGGAATTAGTAAAAGAGATGATGTTGAGAAATGATTTGCACACAAACATTGAATATTATGGGAGAATACTCCAAACAAGCACACACCTATTTTCAGTTGTGATATTGGTTGGTGAGCTGGTCATATCGCCTCTGCTGTTGTCATCCTCAAAGGAGTGAAGGCTTACAATCTCCACATGCTGGGTCTCAGTGTGCTGGTCCAAAATCACTACTGTCTGCATTTCACACAGCTAAAAAAATACAACACAAACATGATGTCATATCATTTCCAAACAAACATGAGGACTTTTGTATTGTTATCTCATACTACGTGACTTGCATGTATTAAATGAATTTCAAATGTATCCTGAGGACTGGTAAAGAGAACACTGGAAAGCAGCCTAGACCCTGGCTGCATCCAGCAGATAAAACATTTAAAGCCGAGATGACTTCCTTTAAAATTCCACAAATCTTGGCACAGATTACACTCTGAGATGATAGTTGCGCTTCATTGGGAAAGTAACCACACTCCAGCATGCAAGATAGGATTACAAATGGTGCTTTAACATTGATAGCTGTAAGCTGTGTCAGTAATTCTTGCTTCTGTAGATGCTGCTTTGTTACCAGCTCAAAATCCCGAAGATAGAAATGTATTTTCTATTCCATTTTCTAGCAGTGAAAATTGGCAGACTGTCCAATAATACTCCACAAGGGCAGCCTCTAAAGACCAAAGAATTCTGGTTCAAGTACAGACCCCTGCGGTACACCGTATTTAATAGGCATAGAGTTTTTGCCTCTATTTACAAACTTGTAGGATGACAAGTATGTTTTAAACCAGGGGTGTAAAACTCGTTTTTATCACGGGCCGCATCATAGTCAGTTTCTTTTGGAGGGCCATTATGACTGTCAATGCCTTATGCGATATATAGAGAGTATAACACAACAAACTGATGAATAGTTTTGAAATCAGAGATGAGTAAAATCTGCTCAAATATTTTAGAAAGGTCAATGCTAATTTAAATTGCTCGCAATTAAAAGTGAAAATCATCTGTAATTTTAGTATTGCCATGAAATACTTTTAGTAGTATTGACACATTTAGTTGATTTAGTTGTCCGCCACATAAAATAATATGGCGGGCCGTATCTGGCCTCCCCTGGGGCTTGAGTTTGACACCTTTGATTTAAACAAATTTAGAGGTATGATGTAGTGATCATAAAAACAGTATATCATATACTGATGAGTTGTTTAGCTGTGGTAACTAATTATAGCAAAATTCTATCAACCTCTGATGTATTCGGCACACTCTGTGTGTAGGTTTGATTTTCAGCTTCCGTCCTGCTCTGCTCATTGTGAAACATTGTAACTTGCTTCAGGGCTGCTTCCAGCTCAATTGGGTCTGCGCAGGCTCCCTCTGTGAGGTCCCGGAACTGAGTAAATCAACATTCAAATTTCAAACACTTTCAAACACACAAAAACACTTTATTTCGATGTTCTGTTTTTATCACCTGTGGCATAACAAAGGGCTCGTCTTTGCCAAACGAATGCGAGCGAGATAGGGCTTCTCTTCTCTTCTCTCGTTGAGATGATGCCTCCTGGTGTCTTCTCATCCTTTCCATCTGCTCCTCCACACTCATCCTGGGTCGGCCCACCTCTCTCTCCCCGTAGCCAATCTGGTCTACTAGTGCACTTCTGGGACGATCCTACAAAGACCAAAACACAGACTTAAGAGTATTTAATCAATCTTGGAGGTGTTGTCTACTAAGTTAACGCTAAAAGCAAAACATACCGATCTGGATTCTGTCTTTTTAGTCTTCCTCAGGGTGACGTAGGAGGCAATAGTTGTGGACTCGGGAGGGCTCATGGGGGATTTGGTTCTCGGAGGAATAATGCCCACTGGGTAGAGGGGTACAACTGTGTTGAACAATCATCATAATTAATCATAAGTTATTCAAGACATTCAGTCAAGTGTTAAAAAAAAAAAAAAGAAGTACCTTTTGTGGCTACAATTTCAATATTCTCAGCAGTTTCATTCTTGTCCTTGTCTTTGTCCTCACCGTTGACTTCATCCACTTCCTCTTTGACTGTGGTGAGCTCAGGTTCACTCTTATACAACCGATAGTCTGGACCTTGCTGTGTGGTGTAGGGGTGGAGAAACATTTAGTGACGTTGAGGCACACACAAAGTATTTCATGTCTGACCAAACACAAAGAAACATAACACTGATGGGGTCATTTTAATCGTCTGTTATGAGATATGAGATATTGTCATGAAATTCATTCAAATATGCGATTTTTGTCCTTAACGTTTTATTTCATGCCACATTTCACAGTAAAATTGGCGTTGCAAACCACACCAAGAAGAATTGCATGCGTACCCCCCCCCCCCACACACACACACACACACACAAAACACATGCAAACATCTGTGTGAACTGCTTGTAGGTGACAAACTGAGATGGCTGATGTTGAATGTTGAATTTTTAGAAAAATGACAACATAAAGCTGAGTGGATCTGGGTACCATGAGTCCTTTCCAAAAATTTACAAACAGCATGAACAAAGTTTAATTTTTTTGTGTGCAATATATGAACTTGTCCGTTGGGAAGATTCGTTATTCCCTATTTTCAATATTTTTAATAGCTCTTTACATTAATATCAATGCTAAAAATAAACATCCATTAAAATAATACACAATAACCAGATTTGCTTTCATGTGGGCTCCGGCTGCCGAAATCCTAAAATCTCAGAACATTTCGTTTTAAGCACTTTGATGTCACCCAAGCGTCCAGAAAAAAATACGTCATCTTGAAGCGATTTTTCTCAAGTCAATTTTGAATGAAATTCTAGTATTAAAAGCCAGCTCCTCAGAAACTGCCAAAACGAGCTTCAGCATTCAACTAAGGGTCTCAAATAAAATTGGAATACATGAGAATGAATGTCAAATAACAGCAAGAACACAAAATCGTCTGAGGATGACCGAGTGACATCACAGACAAAAACTAGACCAAACATGTTGACAGAATGGGCACGCTATGGACGTTTTGCGCTGCTCTTACACTGTGCGCGCCATTCCTAGAGCCGGTTTTGCGGTCCTCGGGACGTTGCGTATAAGGAGGTGGGCGGCTGCTGGAGTTTGGATGGTGGGAAGGGATGTGAGGGGGTTGCTCGGATGAATAGTAGTACTGTGGAAGAGGTGGACGGGGGGGAACGCCGTTTCCCGTCTTGATAGGACTGAGTGGCAGCAATGTCACTGCCTGTTAAAAGTTAACACAGCGGCTGGTCTCAATCCAAGAAACATGATGTTACTTGGTTGACCGATGACGTTGAAGAAAAGGGGAAGTTGTTTGTAATTGTTGTTTCTGACAATCAATTGTTGTTTCTTACCATCACAATCGTCAATTTAAAGGTTTAGGTTTGTAAGCGTTGGACAGTGAGCTGTAATCAGAAAGTGTTCTTTTTTGTGTGAAAAGCATCTAAAATTTGATTTGAAGACCACATTGCCAAGGCCAATTATTGCATGTAAAAGTTAATCCAGTGTCGATATTCAGAAGAACCTCTGACTGATATCAAACACAATTGGGTTCAGAATGTCGGGTGAGTTTTTATTGGAAATCATGGAACGAGTAAAAATCTAGTCCGGAGCTGTAATGAGGCCATCGCAAAATCACAAATAACACGATTAAGTGATGAAGAACTGCAATTTCACGAGCACAAGACATCTGTACTTTTGTGTAATGAGGTACCCCGATTTGTTATTTTCTTTAATTATCAGATTTGGGAAAAAAATTTAAAACAAAAAATTGAAAACATATTAATTATGTGTAAATGTTTTTAAATACAGGTTAAAAAGATCTTTCCTACCTTTTCTCATAGCAATGATTAAGGTCTTTCAAAGCATTTTTAAAATCTTTATTTTGCTTCTAAATGCTATTAATTGGTTCTGAATGTTGTACTTTATGTGAAGTACTACATTTGAGTATGTTTTATGTATGTCGCCTAAAACCTTAGACAGTGTGATGACGCTGTCTAGTGGCTACAAAAGAAAATGACACTTACTAACGTACGTTGAAGAATTATAACATAAATTCTAACGATTGTTAGGTGACTTTACAATATACTAATAGTACACATTTTTTTTTGTATTTTACACCCCCCAGGTATTAGCGAACTTATAAACAATGTGAATTTTTTTCCTTATTTTTTCCCCGCTGAACCTTTTACAGTAATCCACACGGATTTTAGATGATTGTTTTTACAAAAACATATTTTTTTAAAAATGCATATTGTTCATGGGAATTTTGGTAAACCACTGTAAAATTAAAAAATAAATAAAAATAAATCCTGCATGCTGAAGAAAATCATCGCCGGTACATAAAAAGCAAGACCACAATAAGTTGGTGTAGTTCATCTCAGCATGGCCTAGCCAACGAGACATTAGCATATAAAATTTGATGAACTACAGATTTATTTTTTCCAGCGGACCTCATTTAACGGATGGTTTATGGGTTCCAGTGAACAGACTGGCACAGTTGTAGGTTAGTTTGGTTTGGAATGTTAAAGGTTTGCATCACGGTGAGCAGCCACAATAACAAAACAAGTGTTATTCTTATTGTCTTTAAGAGTCATCTTCAGATTCATCTGTCTCTTTTCTCTGTCCATCCATGTTGTACAATCCACACGACTTGCATTTCGTGGGTTTGCGTGTACACCCTGGACAGGCCAGTAACTCCCAAGGTCTCCATTTAGAGCAGTGGTTCTTAACCGGGCGTGCTCCTAGGGGGTGCGAGGATACCCTGGGGGAAATTTACAATTTTTCGGGGATAATGGTCGGGTAACCGAAAAAAGAGAAAAATTCTGGAAATCAAGAAGTCATTGTGTTAATTGGCATTACGGATAATGCTAATTAAGCCTTACTTTATAGCTGTAAAGTAAACCAATTATTATTATAATAATTATTTAGGGTTAGGGGTGCGAGAACTGGTTGGTGAATTGAATGGGGTGCGAACAAGGAAAAAGGTTAAGAACCACTGATTTCACATTCAAGCCAATGGGGCAATGTCTTAAATTCACCTAAAATACATGTTTGCAATTATGTATAAAGGTTAAACAAGATTAAAAAGTGCTAATGCAGAAGCTTACCTCATTCTTGTGTTGGCTGGATAGTGGCTTGGAATCAGAACAACCTGTAGAAATGAAATTTTATAATTAGACTTTGATTGACATTTCTCGAGTGTTTTGTTAGCTAAATTGAGAAAATAATTAAATGTTTTTTTGCTTTATTCTGTGATTCTCACAACACAATAACGCATAGCTCATTCACGAATGACACTCACTGTCTATGCTGCGCTGTGGTTTATTTTTAGTCAATGCTTCCATCACATCCTGAATTCTCCACAGCTCCTTCTGGATTTGAATGTGCCGCTGGCTTGGAGGCTCTGTCTAAATCCCCAGGTGCACAAGGACAGAAAAACAAATGTAAATAACTGGCAAAAAAGTGACTCTGTGTGTAAGGTGTGTGTGTAACCTGTGGGCTGCCCAGAGCTTCCAGCTGCTCCAGTAGGTTGGATTTTGCCAATGTGACGTCTCCCTCCAACCTATCATACTCCCTCCATGAGCGCTCCAGCTCCTGAAAGCAACCGTGATGCAGCCAATGTCATTCCCGGTTTTTGTTGGCACGTCTGACAATTTGGTGGCTGAAAGTAGCCTAAACTTGAAGCCTTCTGGTGGATGTCATCATATTGCATTCATAAATATGACGACGACGTGCATTGAACTCTCTCAATTAATGTAGTCATCAATCCAAATCATATCCCGAGTGATTGTGTTTACGCCCACAACGGGGCAGACCTCCCTTTTGCTCTTGCATAAGACCTAACAACAGTGTGTGCTTCAATGAGCGCTAAACCCAACCGTGCTTGGACTTCTCACTGAATATGGAGGAATTCTCACCATATTGACTCTGGAAAGTTCTCTGCAAGTGCTAAGCAGGCCATTTTGGAGCACATCTCGCTGCTGGACCAGACTTTGTGTAGCTGACGCACTGGGATTACTTTGGTCACTTAACTCTTGACTGGCAGATAGCAGTGCTGTCTCCAGAGTGTGCTGGAAATGGACAATGCACATTCCAATATAAAGTTTCCATGAAACATAAGATCCAAAACAACGAATGACATGCATTACCTTTTCTCTGTGTAGTTGCTGTAGTTTCTCCTCTTGCATCCTCACTAACTTGTCCTGCTCACAAAACCTGCTCAATTTGGTCTAGCATAGCAAATCATAACACATTAACGACAGTCGTTTGTGACATACATATGGGTAATACGGAATACAGTTTGTCTTACATCAATGTCGTCGGCGGGTTGGATTATAGAGCAGTCTTTGTAGTCATCTGGAGTTATCTGGAGGAAAAACAAACACGGGAGGAAAATGTTTATGCATAAAGGGTGGATGAATTGAAATCATTCAGGGAAGAAAAATCCGTTCATGTGATGAAAAGCAGACCACTTTAACGCTCTAAAAAGTGAGATGGGAAACTGTGAAACCTTCCAAATACCAAATAGGAAAAATCACCCGTCTATAATGATGTTTTGATGTGTGAAATTAACTTTTCAAATAGCAATCATCCCATGCAGTTTGAAGCGCAGTACAATAGAAATGAAGTTAAAATAAGAAACTCAGTTTCTTTGACAGGTTGGAGGATTAGGAAATGTGTTTACCAAAAAAGGGCAGATTTAGGAAAATGTACTGCTCTGCCACATGGCAACATTCAGCAAAGTGTGGAGTCAACCCACAGTTTTGCTTGAGAACATCTTTAGCAGTCCAGGATAAAACCTTCCATTCATTTTTCCAAAGATCAATTCACTTTTTTCCACCTTCCACTACCCATATGAACCCAGTAATCATAGTAGGGAGGCAAACAAAAATGCAATCACAGAATGACATGTAACTGTTCAAAAAAACACAACAACAACCAAGACTCCTTATCTGAAGACACAATGTTCACCATTAACAGTATTGTGGACAAGGATGGGGTAAATGGGAAATCCATGACTATATAGCATTGGACTATAAGCCATGTTCAAGTCAACTCAACAGCAAACAGCCAGTGAAATCAATTAAAACCATGTATGCAAATGAGAAATAATGAGCTTTTTCTGTGGACGTGATGACTACATCCAAAATGGAGAAATGGGAGGTGCATACTGAAGGGGAGACATAGATAACTACATCATGTCAGATACAAAGGCACCGGTCTGGCTTGAGTCGACCGTCTGAGAAAAGAAACATTTGTTGCTTAAACAATTTGCTGAATGCTAATTTGACTGACTCAACAGTGACTCAAGCCAGAACCTGCCTGAAATCTTACTTGCTGGTAGAGTTGCGGCCGTGGTGCCGAGTTCTCGATCATAGTGTGAATGATGAAGATAAGAGGCTCATTCTCCTTTTTCTAGCAGAATGTTGAGGGAAAAGAGGACATGTAGCTGTCATCTTTGTTTCAATGGAAGTTTCTTCCAAAGTGGTATTTTAGCAGTGATGGGAAAATGAAGCTTCAAATTTGCTTCATGAAATCTTCTTTGGACTCTAGATGGCACTGTTGGTTGAAATAAGGGACTGAGTAAATTGCAAGTCAGTTTTCTTTCAGCCCAATGTTAAACAGAAAGTGAAATCTAGAGGAGTCAAAAAATACAACTGGTTCATGAAGCAAATTTGAAGCTGCATTTATCCATTACTACATTTTAGAAGATGACGGTGCACTGCAACGCATCCGCAAGCTGAAAACTAGCAGGAATTCTCTTTTGGCCATAGCAGGGCAAATTTTGACAATCTACCAGAGGTCCAATTACGGCATGTCACATTATCCTTGTCATGATGACACCAGGGATGACAAACAGACGGCGTTGCCTTCCAGAACCAGAACTGAATTTGACAATAATAATGTACAGAGTATCTTAACAGCAGTTTCTGTCACGATTCGTCCCCGGTTGCTTTATGTTTGTTACCATGGTTTCTGTTCGCGTCGCCCCTCCCCTCCTGTGTCACCTCAATCAATGTAACCACAGTCACCTGCCTCTTGTTACCTGTTTTGTATTTAAGTCCTGTCTGCCCCTCACTCCCCGTCAGATCATTGATGTCGTCACGTCTGATGTCGTCACGTTTGATGTCTTTTTGGTTCCTGTCGTTATCAAGTCTGTTTCTTTTTGCCATCCCTGTCGGTCAGTCAATCATGTTATTAGTTTGCTAGTTCCCGTCTGTTTCCCTTGATGCTTCGTTCCACTTCCCTTTTCCCTAAATAAATCCTGGTCCAAGCTGCATTTGGTCGCCCTGTTCCATCCCGATCCATGACAGTTTCTTTACAGTTCATAAGAAACTTCATATATGCACAGTTGAATACTTCAGTTGTTTCTGGCAGGTCAGTGTACAACATCCAGAAACAAAGTAGAGTGGATAGGACTAACCTCCGAAAAAAAAGAATTGCTTCTGACACCTGTTGCATCTCTCAATGAACCAATCAATCTCTCTATCAACAGGAAAACTTTGTCAAAATTCAGATTCCAACATCTAGAAAATCTTGCTCCATGACGAACTGATTGGAAAGATACCTTAGGGCTGTTGAGCAACAGCACAATATACTTCATTCCCAAACTGTTGAA